>NC_073383.1:68911574-69211574 GCF_028641065.1 Leucoraja erinaceus | reverse complement strand
AAGATTCACTGCTCTCAGGGTATGGAAATGTCTTCTTAGCTCATTCCCGAAAAACCTGGCTACTTATTCTGATGTTGTGGCTGTTGGCTTCAGGCACCCCAGCCAGGACACCCTCAGCCTGCATCTACCATGTCAAGTTTTGTAAGAATTATGTACGTTTCAATGATATCCTCTCTCATTCTGACCTAACTGAAGAATACACACTTGGTTTGTATCAACTTTGCTCCAATGACGCTGAGTTCCATAGATGCTGCTGCACACGCTGAGTTTCTCCAGCATTTTTGTGTCCATAGATGCTGCTGCACCCGCTGAGTTTCTCCAACATTTTTGTGTACCTTTGCTCCAATTACTAAATTTCTTCATCGCAAATATTGCCATCCTTAAGCCAAAAGTCAAGAGTGTTTTTGTTGTCAAAATGGAACAATGAAATCCTTACTTGCAGCAGGAGCACAAGAGGTTTGTAAAACCCAGTGGGGGGACTAGTTGTATTCCAAGCGGAGATTTACCAGAGTCCAATGTAATGATAGAACGGTATTTTTAATGTTGTACCTGTATTCGAATGATCATAAATTCACCAACTAGAAAGCGATCCTGACCTACCATCTACCTCATTGGAGACCCTCGGTCTAACTTTAATTGCACTTTACTGGACTTTATCTTGCACTGAACATCATTCCCTTTATATTGTATCTGTTTTACAGCTTTATTGTCATCGCGTCTAGTCTTTCCGCTGACTGGATGGCACGCAACAAAAAAGCATTTTGCTGTACCTCAGCCCACGCGACACTAAGCTAAACTAAGCTGAACTACACTAGAAAAATTAAACTAAACTAAAACCAATGTACCGTTGAGTAAGAAACCTAAATGTAAATCTAAACCTAATGCACTCTGTGATTTGGAGCTCAACCACAGGGAGGAGCCAGTTGAAGAGAGCCTGATGGTGAATTTCCCTGCGGTGGCCCATTACCACAATGGGTCCTGACTCATTTCTTAAAGATCATCAAGGCTCCAACATCGGCTGATTCCAGATATGGATAATGAGTTCATGGATTTATGACTAACATTCTTCACCGTCAAGATTTAGGCCTTCAGTGGGGGATCCAAAAGCCTTATATTTAAGTTGGATATATTGCCTTCTCCATTTCAGTCAGGGGTGGCATCGAGGCTAGCTTAAATAGGTTGCTGTGAGATGGAGCCCAGAGCACTCTCATCAAAGAAGAATCATAGTTCTTCAAAGTATTCCCACTGACTGCTGTCCTTGGTGGGTTCACCCTGGTTCATTTCCCTCATTGAATTGGGGCTTGGTGTTTGTAGCGGTTTATTATTGTCATGTGTACAGTGGAAACGTTTTTTGTGCTATCCACTTAAATCAAACTGTAGATTGACACAAAGTAACTCAGCGGGTCAGGCAGCATCGCAGGAGAAAATGAATAGGTGACGTGTTGAGACCCTTCCCCACTATACATGAGTATAATCAAGCATTACACAAGTACAACAGGCAACACAAAGAGAAAATAGTGCTGAATACAGTGTTAAACGTTATAACTACAGAAAACGTGCAGATTAAAAAAAACTGCAAAGACTGCAATGAGGTAGGTTGGAAGATGTCCTTAGCTTATGTGAGGTCTGTTAACAGCATGTAAGAATCTGTTCCTGAATCTAGTAGTGCATGATTTCAAGCTTTTGTATTTAATGCCCTACGGGAGAGGGGATGACCAGGGTGTAAATAGGCATTGATGGTGCTGCCTTAGATGTTTGGACCTTAGATGGCTTTTACAAAATGCAAGAGCCCATGTATGTCGTGGCTGTCAACAGGTTACTGAGTCTCCTGGCCTCACTCCATCCACCATCTGTGCCTCAGGTCACAGGTTACACAGTCAATGAACCGCAGCCCTCTGCATCGGTCAGCTGTACTTGTTTTGGCATTCCTCCATGCTCGCTCGCTCGATTCCTCAAGTTCATTCCAATATTTATTTATTGTTCTATCCACCCAGCATTATCGCACTTTCCAAAACTGGAACATCTTGCATACTGTGGTACATGTTCGAAGAACTCTGGAGAATAGCGCAGAAGTACAGAGGCACACATTCACACCTTGATGTCTGTCGGCTGTGGGTGAATTGGTAGCACTTTCCCCTCTGGGACAGAGGCTACATGTCCCCCTTCCCAAAAGAAAGCACAGAAACATACTGAGGGAGGGGTTACAGGGACGACAGCTTAGGTGGAACATGCAGGAAGATGAATTGACGTGTCACCTTACACTTAAACTGCTCCAAAAGACAATAGACAATAGGTGCAGGGATAGGTCATTTGGCCCTTCGAGCCAGCACCATCATTCAATGTGATCATGGCTGATCATCCCCAATCAACACCCCGTTCCTGCCTTCTCCCCATATCCCCTATCGGACTTTACTGGCTTTATCTTGCACTTGGAGGAGATGTTGATTTTAGGATTTATATTGAAATGATTCTATTTAATCCAACTTCATTGACGCAATTAAATGGAGAGGTCATCACATGTAATTGCAGAGTTATAGACAGGTAAACACTCATCAATATTTAGATAGAGAGTAGCCAGAAGGAACTGCAGGTTTCTTGGACGAGTCACACCCCGGCCACTCCTTCTTCTCCCCTCTCCCTTCGGACAAAATGTACAGAAGTGTGAAAATGCACATCTTCAGATTCAGGGACAGTTGCTTCCCAGCTGTTCAGACTCAGATTCAATTTTAATTGTCATTGTCAGTGTACAGTACAGAGACAACGAAATGCATTTAGCATCTCCCTTGAAGAGCGACATAGCAAACGATTTGAATAAAAATAAAAAAAATAATAAAAATAATAAGTGTCCGGGGGGTAGGAGGGTAAACAGTCCATGGTTGGGGTGAGAGCAGTCCTTGGCGATGCTGAGCGCCCTCCGCAGACAGCGCTTGCTTTGGACAGACTCAATGGAGGGGAGCGTGGAACCGGTGATGCGTTGGGCAATTTTCACCACCCTCTGCAATGCCTTCCGGTCGGAGACAGAGCAGTTGCCATACCATACTGTGATGCAGTTGGTAAGGATGCTCTCGATGGTGCAGCGGTAGAAGTTCACCAGGATCTGAGGAGACAGATGGACCTTCTTCAGTCTCCTCAGGAAGAAGAGACGCTGATGAGCCTTCTTGATCAGAGTAGAGGTATTGTGGGTCCAAGAGAGGTCATCGGAGATGTTGACTCCCAGGAACCTGAAGCTAGAAACACGTTCCACCTCCATCCCGTTAATGTGGATGGGGGTGTGCGTGCCGCCTCTGGACTTCCTGAAGTCTACAATGAGCTCCTTGGTCTTCTTGGGGTTAAGGGCCAGGTTGTTGTCAGCGCACCATGCTGCTAAGTGCCGGACCTCCTCCCTGTAGGCCAGCTCATCGTTGTTGCTGATGAGGCCAATCACCGTTGTATCATCTGCATACTTGATGATGGTGTTAGTACCATGTACAGGTGTGCAGTCATAGGTGAAGAGGGAGTAGAGGAGGGGGCTCAGCACACAGCCCTGAGGAACGCCGGTGTTCAGGGTGAGGGTTGAAGAGGTGTGCTTGTCTAACCTCACAGACTGGGGTCTGTTGGTTAGAAAGTCCAGTATCCAGTTGCAGAGGGAGGGGTCGATGCCCAGGTTACCGAGTTTGGTGATCAGTTTTGATGGAATAATGGTGTTGAATGCTGAGCTGTAATCGATGAACAGCATTCTTACATAAGTGTCTCTGTTGTCAAGGTGGGAGAGGGCGGAGTGAAGTGCCGTTGAGATGGCATCCTCCGTACTCCTGTTCTTGCGGTAGGCAAACTGATAGGGATCCAGTGTGGGGGGTAGGCAGCTTTTGAGGTGTGCCAGGACCAGCCTCTCGAAGCACTTGGTGATGATGGGGGTAAGTGCAACTGGGCGGAAGTCATTGAGGCTTGCCGCAGTGGAGTGTTTTGGCACTGGCACGATGGAGGTGGCTTTAAGGCAAGTGGGGACAACTGCTTGGGCAAGTGACAGGTTGAAGATGTCAGTCCAGACGTCTGTCAGCTGCGCAGCACAGGCAACTGAAACATCCTACCAACACCCTGAACTACTATCTACCTGATTGAAGACCCTCGGACTTTACTGGCTTCATCTTGCACTAAACACTATTCACGTTACTCCATTTATCATTACTCTATTGTATTTGTGTATTATCTTTCCGCTGACTGGTTAGCACGCAACAAAAGCTTTTCATTGTACCTCGGTACACATGACAATAAACTCAGCTGCAAGTTTACAAATAAAGACACTAAATCAGTCTGAAAAAGGGACTTCTACCCGAAACATCACCTATCCACGTTCTCCACAGATGCTGCTTGACCCGCTGATTTACTCCCACAATTTGTGGCATGTTTCATTCATGAATATTCCTGCCTCTCCTGTCTTCTGATAAACGTACCAGATCTGGCGGCATTAGATGCCATTAACCAGCAGGGTTATATATTCAAGCAGGAATCACTGGAGGATGGAGAAGCAGGAGACTAGGCAGATATCCGGCCCTTCCTCTCATCATTCCCAACCAACCATGCTCACTTCTCCTGAGCGCAAGTGTCGCACCTGAACTGCTCCCATATAGAGGATGAATGAACTTGGAGATTCACTGGAGACTAACCTCAAGAACCAGATGCATGTTATTACTGCAGTGGTGGAACAGAGGCGCAGCGGTAGAGTTGCTGCTTACAACGCCTACATCGCCAGAGACCTGGGTTCGATCCTGGCTTGTCTGCACGGAGTTTGTACGTTCTCCCCGTGACCACCATGGGTTTTCTCCGAGAACTTTTGTTTCCTCCCACACTCCAAAGACGTACAGGTTTGTAGGTTAATTGGCTTTGGTGTAAATGTAAAAATTGTCCCTGGTGTAGGACATAGAAACATAGAAAATAGGTGCAGGAGTAGGCCATTCGGCCCTTTGAGCCGGCACTGCCATTCAATATGATCATGGCTGATCATCACAGGACAGCGTTAATGTACAGGGATCGCTGGTCGGTGCGGACTCGGTGGGCTGAAGGGCATGTTTCTGCGCTTTGTCTCCAATCTAAACAAAACTAAACCAGGTGCACGTTATTACTGCAGTGTTAATGTCAGTGCAATGCAATGCAGTAGTTCCGAATTCATATCTGCAAAATGTAAGGCTTAGAACATGTAGAGATCATAACATGTTGTTGTGCAAGGAAATGTATTCAGAGAGTCAGTTCTCAGACGACCTGCTGAGAATGTCTTATTTCATAAACCATAAATAAAGGATGTATCAGGTAGAAAGGCTGCTGCTGATTGCACTGTGAATGGAGACAGCGTATTAGCTCTGTAGATGTCCAAAGTAATCCTGCATCCTCAGATTTTGTAGCAATACCACATCATTGCAGCCACATGTTGAAAACTCTCAATTGGAGTTAAACCCTTCTTTATTTTTGTTTCAATGCTGTTGCACGGTGTATTAATGGAATAATATTTAGCACTGATGTGTCGTAGCACACACATTTGTTATTAACGAATTAAATGCAAGAAGTGGCTCGATGAGGGAGTAATTCACTTCATGTAATATGTGTTATCTTTATCATTTTAAAAAAGGATGTTTAGATCTTTTTTGTACGTGAAGAGACAGATATTTTTCTCTGCAATCCCCCTATGGGGACTGTGTTTCAAAGTACTTAATTATAGAGTCAATGTTGCATTTAGAAAAACATCCACTTATGAATAGCATTATATCAAAATTAACTTAATCGTTGTGAAGGAAACAATTGTGCCTGTCAGCTGCCTGCAGGAGAGAAGTCAGTGCCTGTACCGGAGTTGTCAAATTCCTATACATGCCTTTTAAAAAAAAAAAACTCTAATTGATCCCTCACACATAAAAGAGACATGTTTAATCTTGCTTTCCTTTATAGTGAAAAACTTTTCACGTTAATTAATGCCTTGAATCCCACTTGTTGCTAATGTTGTGTAGAGTCCATCTCCACGCCCGGCATACATTTAATTGTTACCCCCCCCCCTTTTATGTGCACATTATTTGATTGGCAATGATGTGATGGGATTAATAAATCTGACTTTATATGATCAGCAATGCAAAGTTACAGTCTAAAGGCACTGTGGATGGTGGGAGATTGGGGTAAAGGCAGGGTACAGTGTAGAGATGCATTGTATTCCTTCCTCTGTAACTTCTGTGTGGGCCGAAAGTGGTTTTCATGGGTTAGGCCTAAAACACAAGTAATCCTCCAGGAGGAAATTTTAAATCTGTGAATATGTTCCAAAAAAATGACAGAAGTTATGTTTCCACTCTCGAAAGTTATCTGTGGCCTCCGAAAATCTGACGAGAGTGCCAGATCTTGGAAACATCGGCATTTTTGTTCAGACTTTACTCAAAAATAGTTGTTCTGAAGTTGCACAAATGCCTTTCTAAACAAAATGGTTTGGATTATTATTTCAGCATTGTGGGGTTTGGGTCAGACAGGCATGCAGAAGGCACTGGGGGTGGGGGCCACTTGCCGGATGATTGCAAACAATGAATTAAATAACTGTAATGGAAGAGTCTACTTGAATTGAAATTGCATTTTTAGCTTTAACAGCAGGGAAGCAGGCATTTCAGCCCACCAAGTCCATGCCAACTATTGATCACCCATTTACACTAGTTCTACCCACTAGTTCAATCCATTCCCTGCAGAATGGTCAATTTATAGAGGTCAATTAACCTGCAAGCCCACACGACTTTGGGTTGCGGGAGGAAATCGGAGCACCCAGAGAAAACCAACGCAGTCACATGGAAAGCATGCAAGCTCCACACAGATAGCATCCATAGTCAGGATCAAACCTGTGTCTCTGGCGTGTGAGGCAGCAGCTCTACCGCTGCGCCACTGTGCACGTGAGCTTTCAGTCGGAAATATAATGGCGTACTCAATGAAATCACAGTCACGAGCAAAATCACAAAGCAGCCAGCATAATTCGCTTATCTCTTCTGGAAATAGTTTGTTTTTAGTTTCCTAATGCTAGATTGACTGAGTCAAGTCAAGAGTGTTTTATTGTCATATGTCCCGGATGGGACAATGAAATTCTTACTTGCTGCAGCACAACAGGATATGTGAATATGTAAACATAGTACATAACAGGGAGAAGAGAAAAGAAAGAAAAGAAAAACAAAAATAAACTGCATTATTTATTGAAGTGGAAATGAAGCATGCCTGCATGCATGTATGTGATGCTAACATGACTCTCTGACAGCTAGAAAAATGTTTCCTCAAGATTTAAAGTAATGCAGTGGCAGCTCAGTCATGTTCCAGCTCTACTTCATGCATTTCTCAGCTTAAAGGAGCCTCATTATTTTGTTGGGGTGGATGGTTGATATGATAATCCAGCTTGTACAAGGGATGGATTTCCTCTCTGTGAAGTTCATAGTCCTTTTTTTTATATTAAAGGTTATTGGAGTTTTGTGGACAAAATTAATTGACAAGCTGTTCCACTATGATGTAAAACTCAGTAAAGTACCCATTTTGAATCTGCCTCTGTAGCTATTTTTAAAGGGAATTAAATTGTGAACTCATCTTGTGAGAACTTTGGTATCAACACTGCATCGGCTCAGTGGCATATTACGTCGCTCACTGTTGGATAACGTTGAAAGGGCTGTTTGTTTACTTAGGGGACTATCAGATCTGAGTGTTGGAAATGCTTCTAACAACACCCCTATAATTTAACCTCAATGAATTTGTTTGAAGTTAATTGCACAATTATTTGTAATTTACTGTACAAATTTTAACTCTTGATGTATAACACTTGAATTATCGAGAAACTTTACAAAGGTACAGGTACTGTCTTAGCAAAACACTTGTTATAATCAGTTTTGAGGCGGCACAGTGGCCCATTTGGTAGAACTGCTGCCTTACAGCACCAGAGTCGCGGGTTCGATCCTGACCTCGGTTGCTGCCCATGTGGAGTTTGCACCTTCTCAATGTGACCGCGTGGGTTTCCTCCGGATGCTCCGGTTTCCTCCCACCCCCCAAAAACGTGCGAGTTTGTAGGTGAATTGGCCCTCTGTAAATTGCCTCTAGGGAGTGCATGCGAAAATGGGATAACATCAAACTAGCGTGATTGGTTGATCGATGGTCAGCGTGGACTCAGTAGGCCGAAGGGCCTGTTTCCATGCTATATCACAAAAACTAAAATTGAACAACTCTCTGAAGGGGAATTGACTCTTTTGTAAGTTGGCTGCCATCTTCTCCTCGGTACTATTTTCACTGCAAATGCTCAACTGATGCATTGACTGATTGACTGGTGCCCATGAAGGAAGTGTCCCATTTGCCATTTGTCACAACAGAATGCATCAGTGGTCGTTGTGAACTCTTACCAATAGTTTGCAATTCAACAAAACCAGAAGCATTTGTTTTTAGCCTCAACATATTGGAGGGGACAGTCTATTGACCTAACCTATTTGGACCTAACACTTTAATTTAGTTTAGAGATACAGCGCAGAAACAGGCCCTTCAGCCCACCGAGTCTGTACCGACCAGCGATCCCCGCACGTTAACACTATCCTACACTAGGGACAATTTTTACATTTACACCAAGCCAATTAACCTACAAACCTGTATGTCTTTGGAGCGTAGGAGGAAACCAAAGTTCTCGGAGAAAACCCACGCATTTCACGGGGAGAAGGTATAAACTCCGTACAGACAGCACCCACAGCCAGGATCGAACCCGGGTCGCTGGCGCTGTGAGGCAGCAACTCTACCGCTGCGCCACTGTGCCGCCCTTAGCCCTTAACACTAATGTGGTGGATTATTCTTTAATGCCACTTTATCATTTCCCACAACAACCATCATTTGCCCTTTATAATTCAAATGGCCAAGATAGTGTCAATTAGTGCGGTCTTGAGGTCAGCTTTCTGGTTTTTTGTTTTTTTTTGCTGTCTTTCCCAACACCTGGATTGGGATTGGTGAAAATCATTTTGCGTTGGACACTCAGAGCCAGCAGAAACTCAGCGGGGATTTGCAGCAAATATATTTCACGATCCATTTTATTTTTAACAGCCAGTAAATCTCAGGGTCTTTGCCAAGCCATTGCAAAATAGCAATTGTGGAAATATGGAAACTAAGATGCCATACAAGTATGAGAAACTGCAGCCAAATTTTAATTTGGAACTTCAAAATCAGACTGTTGCCATCTGCTCCAGACCCAGAGCCAAGTTGCTTGACAGCTTGGCTCATTCCTCATTTAAACCAGCAGTCGTTTAGATCTTTCGTTAACAGAGGAGATTCATTATATGCGTCACCCCAATTTATTGATGTACATTTTTATGGAACTGCTTGATTCCAATTTTCAAACCTACAGCAGCTGCTGGATCAGTCCAAATGAAACCCTACACGTTTCCTGTGTGTGTGGGTCTAGACAATGTGTTCTAGCCTGTTTTTACCTGGAGATCGAGCCAGTCATGTCCTTGCCCACTTCCTGTATATGCACATTGTCTAGCACACCTTCTACTTGTATAGTGTCCTTAACCTTGCAACAATGTTCCTGGTGCTTCTCTCTAAAACTGATCCATGTAAGGAGATATTAGAGCAGATGACCTCAAAAACATTGGAACAACCGTGGGCCATTTGGTCCCACAAACATTTTTGTCTACCTGCATTTCAATGTTCAATATGATCATGGTAGATCAATGCTGGCCCCAACTTCTTTTCTGGCCAGTTCCCCGAACCCTTAATTCCTTGGTCTTTCAAGTATTTATCCACCTCCACCGTCCTCGGTGGAGATAACTTTAGAGGTTCACTACCCTCTGACAGAAGGGATTTCAATGCACCTCAGTTTTGCATGTCCGGCTCCTTATTTTTTAGCCTTGTCTTCTCATTCGTGACTCTCCAACTCATGAAAACTCATGGAAAAGGGGCTGTACAATGATCTGTAAAAAAATTAACGTTACTGGACACCAAACGTTACTGGACACATTGGGCAATTTTCCATTATTCGTTTGGTTTAGTTCAGTGATACAGTGCGGAAACAGGCCCTTCGGCCCACCGAGTCCACACCGACCAGCGATTCCCACACACTAACACAAGCATGGTAGGGACAATTTACATTTTTACCAAGTGTACAAACCCAAGCCAATTAACCTACAAACCTGCACGTCTTTGGAGTGTGGGAGGAAACCGAAGATCTCGGAGAAAACCCTCGCAGGTCAAGGGGAGGATGTACAAACTTCCGTAGTCGGAATCGGACCTGGGTCTCTGGCGCTGCAAGCTCTCTAAGGCAGCAACTCTACCACTGCGCCACCATGTTGCCCATTGTGTGGACATTGACTTCATTAAAAAAGTAAACATCGAGAAATAAAAGGAGTAGTCAGCTCTGGGGCCCAACGCGAGTTTGCTTTGCCCTTCAATGACATTCTGGCTGAAACTTAGTCACATTCCAACCAAGTAACTATATTCTCTGGTACCCTTGGATATGCTCAAAAGCAGAGCATGCACAGTACTCTTAGGAGACAGAATTCCAACGATTTAACACTCTCTTTGTGAGGAACATATTTCTCATCTCAGCCTTAGATGGCCGACCCATTATTCTGAGCCTTTGCTGCCCAGTTCCACACTGGATAGTGCCTCAGAATCCCGGATGTCTCAATCAGATCATCTTTTATTCTTTGTAACTCCAGTGAGTGTAACCCACAAAGTGCAGGTCAGTCTTCATTATATAACTGCCGAGTCCCAGAAACGAGTCTCGTGTATCTTTGCTCAACTGGCTACAATGAGGAGAATAAACTGCCATCTATATTGATCAGAACGACATCTAGGTTTGTTATAAGTGGCTTCACCAAATCCCTGCACAAACATCAAGACGTCCTTATCGTTGTACTCACACCCTTGCAATAAAGGCTGACATGCCATTAGCCTCTCTAACTGTTTACAGTACTTGCATGATTTGTTTATTTTGAGATCTCTGAACCAGCTCACCAAGATCCCTGTGTATACCATTATCTACTGCTTTCTCACTGTCGAAAAAAAAAATTACATTTTCAATTATTCCTGCTAAGGCCTCCAATCTCAAATCATACCTCTCCCCTTCACGTTTATCTGCATAAAACTATTTTTAAACTCACTGCATGCTCGCCGAAACTCATCTTCACACACAGATTTGTGTGATCAGCGCTGATACTTATTCCTGCAGTGCTTCACCAGCCACAGCTTGTCGTCTGATTCCCACTGTCCTCTGTTTCTGCCCTGTAACCAACCCTCCATCTTGATAATACACGAACCCCCCAACTCCATGTATCCCTTTTTTGTTAAAATATAGAACGGTACAGGCCAGGAACAGGCCCATCGACACATGACGTCTGTGCCGAAAGACTTTGGCTATGCAGATAGAGGTGATACCAAAGGGATACAAGGATGAAAACAGTGGAACTAGTAGCATGACTAGGATGGGGGAGAGGGGGGAAGGGAGGGAATGCAAGGGTTACTTAAAGGCAAGGGCCTGTCCTACTGTACGAGGTGATTTTAGAGCTCTCCCGAGTTTAAAAAAAATCAAACTCATGGTAAGTACATAGAATGTACACAGCTGCTACGTTGGAGCTCGTGGATGTCTCATAGCGGCTCGTAATGCTAACGGCAGGTACTCTGGAAACGCGGTAACTCGTGAAGGGCTCTCGTGGAAAAATGTCCACGGGAGCCCTGAGTACCTATAAACGGCTATTACCGCAATTCTTCGAGTTCGAATCAGAGGAAACTCGGGAGAACTCTTGAATTAGCTCGTACAGTGGGACAGGCCCTTTAGAGAAATCAGCGTTTATACCGTTGGATTACAAGCTGCCCAAGCAAAATATGAGGTGCTGTTCCACCAATTCATTCATTCATTCCTCATCGTTGAAAACATTTGCGACACAGTGGTGCTGGTTTCCCACAGGAACGGTGACGGACGCACCACACATCTCTGTCCTCCAGTTCTTGCGTACTTCCGCCACTGGAAGTGTAGGATTTTGGTGTGCGTGCGCGTTTTATCATCACTCCTTACAATGGTACAGTTATGTACTATAGTGATCGCAACTTCTACTGTTGTGCGGATGGGCGTTGGCTCGCTGGAAGCTCATCCATCCTTTGACAGGTCTTGTTTTTGGTCCTGCTGGGGGTCCACAGCCCCCTCCTCACCTGGCAATCCAAGTGCGGGAAACAGTTTAGTCGCCAACTATTCAACCATGGGGCAGGTAGCACGCATTACATGGCACCCGTGGCGGGGGGAACTCCCCCCGAACTGACACAGGACCTTTCACCAAGGCACCAGGCATTACTCCAAACAACATGCCAAATGAGACCATGATGATTCTTACTGTGTTTCTCCACCTCATTCTCAATGGACATGCATCACTGGTAAATCAAGTATCTATTTCCCACTCCTAGTGTATGGAGAAATTGGAGGTGAGCCATTCTCTTGAATGTTTGTAGTTCTTACAGTGGAGGTACTCCTGCAGTATTATTAGGTTAACAAAAGTTCCAAGGCTTTGACCTGGTAACAAAGAGATTTGGAAAGTTTAAACTGCCCTCGTGGCTCGTGAGGAGATACAATAATTTTTACATGAGGTGCTCCTGTGGTATGATAAATTCAAGAGTGTTTCATTGTCAGATGTACCAACATTGGAATAATGACATTCTTACTTGCAGCAGCACAACAGGCCTGTAAGCACAACACACATAGAGAATGTATAATAAACACTAAATTAATAACTCTAAAACTGGTGCAAAAATGCCTGAAGTCCTTTGTGCAACCAAAGGCAGTCCATACAAGTTCACAGTTGAGGTTAGTGTTGTGTAGTGTTCAAAAGCCTGATGGTTGTTGGGAAGAAGCTATTCTTGTACCTGGTGGTCACAGTTTTCTTCACTTTTAGACTTTAGAGATGTGGTACGGCCCACTGAGTCCATGCCAACCAGCGGTCACCCCATACACTAGCACTATCCCACACATTAGGGACAATTTATAATTTTACCAAAGCCAATTACGGTAGGCGGCGCGACTCTCGTCAGCAGCGGCCTCTGCAGCCCGTCTGCGTTTTTATTATTTTTTGTCTATGTTTTTATGTAGTTTTTGTTATTTTTTGTTGGGGTGTGTGTGTGGAGGGAGGGGGTAACTTTTAATCTCTCCCTTGTCGGGTCTCCGTTGTCGTTGGGGCTGCAACGAGGAGCGGCCTCCAACAGGAAGACCGGGGGCTCTGGTGCCGACGACTCACCTCACCGTCGCGGAGCTGTCCGAGTCCAGAGCGGGTGGAGCGGTGGTGGAGCGCTGCTGCGGCCCGACCTCCGGAGATTCGGAGGCTGCAACTGCGGGTCTGGCGGACGGCGGCACCGGGAGCCCGCGGGTCACTGGAGGGAGACCGCTTTTCAGGGCTCCCGCAACGGCGACTTCTCCCGCCCGAGTTGCGGGGTCGAAGAGCTCCTGGAGCGGGGCCTTACAGCACCGCCCCGCGCGGCTTGGAATGGCCGCGGGACTCTGCGAGCGCACGCCGGGGGCTCTAACATCAAGAACCTGGTGTGCGACCTTGCATCACCCGGCGTGGCTTTAATGGCCGCGGGACAATCGCCATCGCCAGCCGGGGGCTTTGACTTTGACTCTGACATCGTGGGGGGGGGGGGGGGGGGGGAGAGAGTGCAGTGGAGAGATAAGTTTTTTTTTGGCCATCCATCACAGCAATGTGATGGATGTTTATGTAAATTATGTTGTGTCTTGGGTCTATTTGTTTGTAATGTATGGCTGCAGAAACGTCATTTCGTTTGGACCTCAAGGGGTCCAAATGACAAATAAATTGAATTGAACTGAATTGAATTAACCTACAAACCTGAGGTACACAAAAATGCTGGAGAAACTCAGCGGGTGCAGCAGCATCTACAAACCTGTATGTCTTTACTGACTCCTGTACTTTCTTCCCGGTGATAGCATGGTGTGGGTCTTTGATGATGCTGACTGCCTTTTTGAGGGTTGCTCTTTAAAGGGTTCCAAACTAAAAAATATCATCACAAGGGCAAGACTTCTGAGACGGTGAGATATAACTTCTCTGAGGTGGTTTTGGCCTCAAATCAAAGTCTCTCTCTTGCTCTACCCCCAAACTGATAACAATTAAGCCCTGTGAATGAATTGTATCATTTTCACATGTTCTAAGTCACTTTAACACAGTGAGTGATTCAAATGTTCATTCCCTTTCTCCTCCCCGAAGACGGTGTTATTCTTTGACCATAAATAGTTAAATGCTTTTCACCAAAGCATTTTTCCCACAGCAATGGGCATTTGCATGTCTAAACATTCCAGTTTGGGTTTTTGACGACAATGCAGCTTGATTGACGTTGTGTTCACATTGTCAGTGCTGAATATGGGATGCCTGCTCTCACTTCTGCTGCTTCACTCTTAAACAGCACAAAACAGCAATGTGAATGGAAGTGACCGAGCCAGAATCTACAGTGTGTGTGTGTACAATTTTCAGCTCCAGGTGCTTGTTCACTTCCTGTTACCAGAAAGTTTGAAAAAGTCTAATGTTTTCCATTCACAAAAACTGGTTTCCCCACTTGAAGTCAATGAAGCATGTTTTTTCTAAAAAGATGATCATATTTCTCAGAAGAACATCCATCGTGATAGATGATATAGATCTTGGGCAATGATTTTTAATTGGGAATCACACAGTGAGCTGTTCTTCCTTTATCTTTAGATAGTTTGCTGAATGTCTGGGTTTGAATTAGGATGTTAATAGGCGGGTAAATGTTTGTGTCTATAAATGTCCGTGTATATTTGTGAGGTTTGGTGTGTGATTTCATTGTGGGTGTGTGATTCCGTGTGCATGAGTGTGTTTCTCAGTATGTAAGCGTTTTCCTCGGCATATGAGTGTGTGTGTGTGCACACGTGTGTACATGTTCTGATGCAAGTGTATGTGTGGGTTTTTGTGTGCCAGAATTCCATCGAGGATGTGTATTTTCCTGCTTCAGACTACAAGTATCTTGACTGAATGCATCTGCATGAGTTTTGTAAGTTGCTCTTGGGAGCAGAGCCAATTTTCGGATGCTCCTTTTCCGTTGCTGCTAAGAGTGCCCTCTATTGACAAATACTACATTTCATGCATTAACTTGGAAAACTGTTCTTCCTGTCACCACAAGTCTTTACATAAACATTTCCAACAACAACAAAAAATAAAAATGCCTTCAAGATTATCCACAGTTGAATGGATTTGTAGGCTGATCAGATGGCCTTGCTTTACTCGTGGGGTTTGAGACTATACAACTCATCATCAGCTGACATCTTCTAGCTTACTGGTGACCTGATAATACAGCATTACCTTCTTTAGCAACCAAGAATCGCCTATATTGAACCACAACTATTGAAAATTATTCTTGTGAACATACTGAATAGGAAACGGCCTGGACTTCATATTAAAGCTGCATTCAAACTTTACTTTAAAATAAAATCTACTATGGACAGGCTTTGAATTCATAACTCCGTAAGTCATAGGAGCAGAATGCAGAATTAGGCCACTAGGCCCATCAAGTCTACTCCGCCATTCAATCATGGCTGATCTACCTCTCCCTCCATTCTCCTGCCTTCTCCCCATAACTTCTGACACCCGTACTAATCAAGAACTACATATTACGCCTTCATTGGTATTTGAGATGTATTACATAGAAACATAGAAACATAGAAAATAGGTGCAGGAGTAGGCCATTCAGCCCTTCGAGCCTGCACCGCCATTCAATATGATCATGGCTGATCATCCAACTCGGAATCCTGTACCTGCTTTCTCTCCGTACCCCCTGATCCCTTTAGCCACAAGGGCCACATCTAACTCCCTCTTAAATATAGCCAATGAACTGGCCTCAACTACATTCTGTGGCAGAGAATTCCAGAGATTCACCACTCTCTGTGTAAAAAATGTTTTTCTCATCTCAGTCCTAAAAGATTTCCTCTTTATCCTTAAACTGTGACCCCTTGTTCTGGACTTCCCCAACATCGGGAACAATCTTCCTGCATCTAGCCTGTCCAACTCCTTAAGAATTTTGTAAGTTTCTATAAGATTCCCCCTCAATCTTCTAAATTCTAGCGAGTACAAGCCGAGTCTATCCAGTCTTTCTTCATATGAAACTCCTGCCATCCCAGGAATTACACCGTACCGAACTAGATGTACTCCTCTATCAACAGAATTAGCAAATGCAAGTAACCAACAACAATCCATTCAGCTGATATTTCCCCATTCCTTGACATCAATATGTCATCTCAGTAAATGCAACCACGGCGATTTAATGAAAACAGTATTGCACGGAAGCAGAACATTTCAAATAGCTTCCAAAATATGGGAAGGGCTTGCCAGGACTTTGCATTGCCATTCAATTTGTGTCTGATCAGAGTGATCACTCTTCGCCAGTAAGATTTGCATTGGTCAGAATTCCACAAGTTTTCCAACACTTAAAACAGCCAAGAAGGGGGAAACAAAATATGGTTAGGAAAACTGCTTGAATCTTTATTTTTTTTCTTTCTGATTTGGGGACCACAAAGGAAGGACATGCAGAAGGTCATATAGAATCTAAACATAGCAGGCTTCGATCTGTCTTTGCGCATGTCTGTAATTAATTCGTTCTATGTACCTTTTCATATCACTCGGTTCCCTCTCCACTAACTCTCAGCCTGAAGAAGAGTTTTGACATGAAACGTCACCTATTCCTTTTCTCCAGAGATGCTGCCTGACCCTGAGTTACTCCAGCTTTTTGTGTCTATCTTCATGGTAAATCCAAGCCTCTTGGTGACTGTACTTGCTGGCCGGCGGAGTGACTAGTGTTTCATTCCTGTTCATCAATCATCTTTACGACCATCTGCTTCTGAAAATATTTAAAAGTCAGACGAGGTAAATGCGAGAACTGTAAATTGGGACGTGATGAAGATGAACCATCCAAAGCTGATGAGGTGAGAAAACCATGAACTTGGTTGTAGAATCCGCTGACATTAAGCTGCCAAGAGGTCTCTGTTTGTTTGTTGTCTTATTTGCAAAGGGCTGCTAATGAGATTTCTGACACATTTTACACTGACACTACGAATGAGAGCTACTAATATCAATTTTCTTAACAATCTCTTGAAATTATTAGAAATTAGAAACATATAAAATCCTTAAGGGATTGGACAGGCTAGATGCAGGAAAAATGCTCCCGATGTTGGGGGAGTCCAGAACCAGGGGTCACAGTTCAAGAATAAGGCGTAGGCCGTTTGGGACGGAGATGAGGAAAACAATTTCTCCCAGAGAGTTGTGAATCTGTGGAATTCTCTGCCATAGAAGGCAGTGGAGGCCAATTCACTGGAATCATTCAAGAGAGAGTTAAGGGCTTGTCCCACTTAGGCGACTGCCAGGGACTTGTTTTAATGAAATTCACCGACGACATCTGGCGACAACCCACGGCAACTACGACAACCTACGACAGCAAAAATTGTCGCCACTGTCACCAAAAAATTTTCAACATTGTGAACATTTTGCGGCAGTCCCTTTTAGTTTCCCAAAAATTCACTTAAGTGGGACAGGCCCATTAGATATAGCTCTTAAGGCTAGCGGAATCAAGGGATATGGGAAGAAAGCATGAACGGGGCACCGACTTTTGTTGGTCATATTGAATGATCATATTGAATGACGGTGCGGGATCGAGGGGGCCGAATGGCCTTCTACTGCATCTATTTTCTATGCTTCTAATACTTTGATATATATTTTGCTCAAGTTATTTTTCAACTTGTAGAAACTGCAGATGTTGGTTAGTACACAAAAGGACACAAAGTGCTGGAGTAACTCAACAGGTCAGTCAGTTTCTCTGGAGAACATGGATAGATGTCATTTCGAGTTGCGACCAGTATTGTGTGCACTGTGTATAAATATACAAGCTTTTAACATAGAGTCATAGTATCACAGAATAATACAACACAGAAACAGGCGCTTCATCCCAATGCGCTCACCAACAATGAAACTTTAACATGCTACTCAGAAATGTTTATTTGTACACAATATCTGCAATATCTCAAAATATGTAAATTACGGTACATCAGTACAGTTATTAGTGTTTTAATTGATCTATTATTTCAAGAGAACATCTCCTTTGTCAATTTGTCATGTAATTACACCCTCTCATTTTGGAGCTTATCAAATTACAATTATTTTTTGTAATTTATCCATCAATAATAATATGAAGATGAATTATTATATATGCAAAGGTTCCAAAAACAATATTTTAATGTACCACATGTTTCATCGCCATATCCTAGTAGCATTATTTTCAGCCCTTGAACTTCAGTTTATCTGAAGAACAAATTTGACGTTCATGTGCAAATCTACCCGAGATCAACCTGTACGTGTCTACAAATAGTTGTTTACAGAAACTGTATGAAATTCAGGTCATTCAAAGCTCCTCCATCCTAACTTTGGCTTGGTCATCTTCCCCCATCACCTCTGTGCTCTGTCGGCGTTTGTACCCTTGCTCCTGATTTGGCAAAGCTTTGATTTTGCAATGTTCACTCTTGTGTGGCGTTACTTCCATGGTCTAGTCCTTCCCTATCTCTGCCTATTCTTCCATTTTCAGTTCAGTTTATTGTCACGTGTACCGAGGTACAGTGAAAAGCTTTTGTTAACCAGTGCGAACCAGTCAGCAGAAAGACAAATCATGATTGCAGTCGAGCCATTTACAGTGTGTAGATCAGGGATGGGGAACCTTTTCATGTTGGAAGGTCGCAATAAGTTAGCTGTAATCTAATAAGGCCGCATCCAAGAAACTTCAATTAAACATAGGATTATTTCGTGGAATCTTCTTTTACTCTTTGGTATTTTAAATACGCTCATTTTAAGATTAAAATAAAAATAATAAAAGACGAACAAAAACATATTAATAAAAATAAAAGGATTTGTTCTACAAAATTTGGATTCATTCAAAAGGCCGCACTTAATGGCCTAGAAGGCTACATGCGGCCTTAAGGCCACAGGTTCCCCAACCCTGGTGTAGATACATGATAAGGGAATAACGTTTAGTGCAAGGTAAAGCCAGCAAAGTCAGATCAAGGATAGTTCAAGGGTCACCAATGAGGTAGATAGAAGTTCAGCATTGCTCTCTAGTTGTGGTAGGATGATTCAGTTGCCTGAATTCAGTTGGCTGTGTTACTACCAAAACCTTGTAAGATGACTACACTCCTTTTATTCTGACACCATTTTAGCTTTAGTTTATTTTATTGTTGCGTGTATTGAGATACCGTCAAGAGCTTTTGTTGCATTGGCCATTTCCAAATGTAATCGGTCCACCACAGGGAGATGTGCTGTCTAATGCAAGCTCGGCACGCCTTTCCTCAGCTTATCCGCTCCTCTTTCCATCTTCTAAATGCTCCTTAATACCCATTTCTTTGGTAAATTGTTTGGTCTTCTTCCTCAATAATTCCTCAAGTGGCTGAGTAACAATATTTTTGTCTATGAAGCATCTCGGAAGATATTTTGCCCTATTAAGGGTGCTGTGTGAATGTTGTTATATTTCGGATTGCCCCTTATGTAATAGCACTTGTTCCAAAGAGGATTCAACGTTGAATGAACTTCCTTAACACTGATCTTTTACAAATGCTTCATGCTTTAGTGTACTCTGTCTGGTTCAACTTTACCTGAAAGAACAACACATGAAAGATGCATGATTACAAGACGATCCCATCTTCCTCTAGGGGACTGATGGTTGTCAGGATTACAAAATCAAAATCAAAAATGTCTGGTTTTGCGTAGCTGATAATTAAACATATTAAAAAGTATCATTTAGTGCTGGACTTATTCCGAAATCCCACTTAATATGGGCAGGAAGTGGACGCTAACGATTCTGTATGAGGGAAGTGACATTTGAAACTTTTGTCTGATTATTTTTGAGTGAGATGGCTCTAACCCAGAGACACATTCCACTTTTATTAACAGCAACAAAAGAATTTCCTTTGCCGAGTCCATGATTACTGGGGTATGAGTGGGAAGAGACTTCGCCATAGTACATGGTCACTAATGGATAGAAAAATGCTACTTTCTTCTGATTGTTTCGCTGCACAAAAGGAACCGCTGGCCCTTTTAATTTGTAAATGGATCGCTTCACACGGACCACTCTTTTTTTTTTAGAAAGAGGGTGGTGTCGTGGGGGGGGGGGTGGGGGGTGGGTTGGGGGGAAGAAAATCTCGATTTAGTTGACTACACTTGCATCATAAAGGGCATTGTGCACGGTGACAAGGAATGAAGCTGGCTTGTGTGAGGCCAAAGCGGTTAACACTGCACATAATCAACTGAAATCAAGATGGAATTACTTGCAGCGAGTTCTTCGGTTCTTTTCTTCGGAGCAGTCTGCCAGCACTGGTAACAGCGCCACACCTTATACTTTTTTCTTTCTGTCACAAACTTGAGCTTCAGGATCCGGAAGTGAAAATACACTAACAAGCATGTCCAATGCGCAAGGATTGCTCAATGGTAACGAAGAAGAAACTACTGCCCATCGCAGCATGCTTTAAATAGTTAGAACTACTTAAAGCACTAATGAGCCTGTTTACCGGTATTATTCTCACAAGTCTGGTTGCTTTGCTTTCTACCGATGGCCTTTAATGGGGCCGTGGTAAGGTGCGAATGCGCTTGTGCGAGAATCTTGCCTCCCGTTTCCCTGACCGATTTAGAAACTTACCAATTGGCCTCTGACCAATTTAGGTGATTTTCACCTCCGCTGTTCAGTTCATAAGCTGTAGCAGCAGAATTAGCTGTGCCACAATGCTGCCATGTTGTGCCACTGACAGCAGGCTGATACATGTGACCTAGATGGCAGTCCCACCTCTGAGGATACAGTCCACTGCCAACTCCTGCAAGATTGTACAAGGGTCGCTGAAGATTCATGTCCCTGGGTACTCGGAGCAGAATTAGGCCATTCAGCCCATCAAGTCTACTCGATCCATTCGATCATTGCTGATCTGTTTTTCCCTCTCAACCCCATTCTCCGACCTTCTTCTCATAAACCCTGTATTTATATTTTACTATTAACTGTACATATGTGCATTGGTGTCGTGTTGTATTTCTTTTAACGGAGGAGAAGCAAATGGAATTCCGTTGCTCAGTTTTGTGCAATGACAATAAACATATTGTATTCTATTCTATTCTATACCCGGACTGAACAAGAAGTTAAGCAAGTTAAATGATAGGGCACAACAATTGCCCTTCTACAATCCCCTCCTCTCCCCCCTCCACCCTTTCCTCACCCTCCGCCTCTCCCCCCCCCCCCCCCCCCATCCATCCTCCTAGATGTTTAACTAGCTCCTCAAGTCTCCACATTGTACCCCTATTAATTTCATACCATCACTAGCCACCAATGAGGCAACCAGAGCATTACTCTATGGTAATTTGTGGTTGTTCCTGATCGTTCCCCACCTATAGCTCTTCAACCCCCTCTCCCCCACCTGTTGTGATGGTAGGTGAATCGCAGTCGATCAAGGCTGACCAGCCTCTTGAAACACTTCATGATGGTGAATGTCAGAGCCAACGAGCGGTAATCATTAAGGCACCCTACCTTGCATTTCGTTTTTTAAAAGTTTAATTTAGAGATGCAGTTCGGCCCACCGAGTCAGCCCGGACCAGCGATCCCCGCACATTAACACTATGCTAAACACACTAGGAACAATTTACATTGATACCAAGCCAATTAACCTACAAACCTGTACGTCTTTGGAGTCTGGGAGGAAACCGAAGATCTCGGAGAAAACCCATGCTGGTCACGGGAAGAACGTGCAAACTCCGTACAGGCAGCACCCATAGTCAGGTTTGAACCCGGGTCTCTGGCACTGTAAGCACTGTAAGGCAGCAACTGTGCTTCTTTTTTTTTAATTAGAAACAATTGCACAAAGATAAAATGTTCGGCATCTAGAGTTATACAATTATTGGACAGCTTCATTTTTAACCTTCTAACCTCAATTGAAAAAACAGTTTCACTTTTATTCCAATTTATTCTATACCCTGAGAAGGAACCAAATTGTTCTATGAGGTCTGGGATGCTGACTTGAGAGTGGGTAATATTTAAAAGTACATCGTCTGCATATAACAAAATCTTATTATTGGTATGTTTAGTGTTATAACCATGAATGCCCGGATGTAATCTTATACTTTCAGCTAAGGGTTCTATGCAACTGTGCTTCCATGCCACCCCAATGAGATGGCAATGTGATGATAGTGGCCTTCTTAAATTCTCAGAATTCAGTCGGGAGAGGTTAAAGATGTCCACGAATACTCCTGGCAGCTGGTCTGTGCAGTTTCTCCTTGGTCAATTTGTAATTTAAATGTGAGGCTAATAGTCTTTTATTAACCAGAGGCATTAATAAAAGAGGACAGAGGAAGATAGGCTGGAGATCTGTCATGGAGAGGTCACAGTTTAGGTCGGGACCCTTCTTAAAGTGGGTTAGCTCCAAACCTGAAACGCCGCCTATCCATGTTCTCCAGGGTTGTTGCCTAGCCCAGCTAGGTTACTCCAGCACTTTGTGTTTTCTTCGGTAAACCAGCAACTGCAGTTCCTTGTATCTGGAGATCTGACGCGGTCATAATGAATGAAGGGGTTTAAATGGTTTACTCCAATCCTCTCTTTATGTTCCTGATGGAAAATGTAAGCATTGTTTAAGAATGGAGAATCTTTGGCAGTCATGAGGAGAAGCAGAAGAATGGAAAGACAAACGTGGCACTTATTCATCAGTGAGGAACACTGCCTCGTTTTAGTTGTACTCTCCAGGTTTGATTTAACACTGGCATATCCCTTCAGAAGTAAACAAGCCTCACTATGTCTGAACGGGTACATAATTTATCCAGATCACCCAGATCATAAATCTCAACCAATGTCAACACTCTAAGTTCAAGAAGATACTGCCTGGTCTTTCTCTGCTTTGAAGGGTGGAAATGGAAAAAAAAAAAAAAATCACTGGGAAAGAGAGGGAGAGGGGGGTAGAGACACCAAGGAGAAGAGAGAGGGCGAGAGAGAGAGACAGAGAGACAAACAGAGAGAGAGAGAGTGACAGAGACAGTGGGAGGCAGAGAGAAGGGACGGATGAGAAAGGGGGCAGAGAGAGGGAGATAGAGGGGGAGGGACAAAGACAGAGATGGAGACAGAGACAGAAAGAGAGAGAGAGAGTGGGACACAGAGGGAGAGAAAAAAAGAGGGGGGGGGGACAGAAAGGAAGAGACAAAGAGAGTGAGATGGACAGAGAGAGTGAGATGGAAAGAGAGAGAGAGATGGGCTGAGAGAGAGGGGGGCAGGGAGAGAGTGATAAAGGGATGGACAGAGAAAGATAGAGTAATAATGTGAAAGAATAAAAGGGATTATTAAATTTATGTGAAAAAATAACTGGGTAATGAATTGGAAACAGCATATATTTTGCATTGTTCCTCTAGTGGGAATGAAAGTGAATGAATCAAGCTGCTCTGAAGATGCGAGAGTCATCATCTTCGAAGCAATTACTGTATCTCTATGAGTATCTTCATGTGTTGTGAATTGCTAAGTCGCTTGAGCCCACATTATTTCAGTTACTAAGCTCACAGTACTTAGCTTTTGTTTGGGTCCTCCCATGTTGGACTTGGCACACAATTGAAACAGCTTCATCTGTTGTAAACAATGGCGAGACAATTTTAACTTTAAATCCCTCCAAAGTGGAGGGAATGCTGGAGTTTGTTGAAATGAGTTAGTTCGGGAATTACTCCTTTTCTTCTCATGATAATAATGGTATCGGGCTACTTAAGGCTCAGTTTGTGCTGAAGAATCAAAGAAGTTCCCATTAAGAACCTTAAGGGAGGAAAAATGAATATAAAGTTTATTGATGCCAGTTTTACTGGAGCTGATAATTATATATTTCAATGCCATCAGCCTACAATTTAAATTTAACAATGTTAAATTTGGTCATTCATAAACAATCCAAGTTTGTCCAACCTCAGCATGATAGTAGACTAAGCAGACTAAGACTAGCATTTAAGAACTAAGATACAGTTTATTCCAAACATATATATCAGCCAAGGCACAAAAGCCTAACAGGAACAGTGGTCCAGATGTGGCTTGGAAGAAAACAAAGATAGTGTTAGATCAAAAGAAAAGGATAAAGAAGTTAGCCAGAAGACTTAAATCGGAATTTCTTGGGACTAAGAAATTGATAAAAAAATGGAGAGTCTAGCACGAGAATCCTAAAACAGATTGTAAATAGATGATATGACATAGGTTCAAGGTGAAGGGGAAAAGATTGAATAGGAATCTGAGGGATACCTTTTTCACACAAAGGGTGTATGGGACAAGCTGCCAGAGGAGGTAGTTGAGGCTGGGACTATCCCAACATTTAAGAAACAGTTACATGGATAGGACAAGTTTGGAGGGATATGGATCAAATGCAGGCAGGGGGCACTAGCTTAGCTGGGACATGTTGGCCGGTATGGGCACGTTTACACACTATATCATTCTATGACCCTATACGATGTGTCCAAATGAGATTTGCAAAAGTTATTGAGGACACCTGTCGGAATGAGTTTTGTCAAAATTACATTGTCAATACAGGTGTCATAGTTCTAGCCATCATCAGCCATTTCATTAATAATCTTGCCATCATAAGCTCAGCAAAATGTTCAGTTCTTCAGGAATTGAAGCAGCCCATGTTAGCAAGATCCAGACAACATTTAGGCATGGGCAGCAAGTGGTAAATACTATTTGTTCCACAAATATGACGGACAAGAGAGAGTTTAATCTACCTTCCCTTGCCATTCAATGACCAAATTCTCCACCAACAATCTCCGGGGTGGGGATGAACCGCTTGTTACCATTGACGAGAAGCTAAACCGGATCAACCATCTGCCAGGGTGGCCCGGTTGCGTAATGGCAGGGCTACTGTCTTACAGCGCCAGAGACCCAGGTGTGTTCCTTCTCCCCGTGACCTGCCTGCGTTTTCTTCAAGATAGAAACATAGAAACATAGAAATTAGGTGCAGGAGTAGGCCATTCGGCCCTTCGAGCCTGCACCGCCATTCAATATGATCATGGCTGATCATCCAACTCAGTATCCCATACCTGCCTTCTCTCCATACCCCCTGATCCCCTTAGCCACAAGGGCCACATCTAACTCCCTCTTAAATATAGCCAATGAAATGGCCTCAACTACCTTCTGTGGCAGAGAGTTCCAGAGCTTCACCACTCTCTGTGTGAAAAAAAGTTCTTCTCATCTCGGTTTTAAAGGATTTCCCCCTTATCCTTAAGCTGTGACCCCTTGTCCTGGACTTCCCCAACATCGGGAACAATCTTCCTGCATCTAGCCTGTCCAACCCCTTAAGAATTTTGTAAGTTTCTATAAGATCCCCTCTCAATCTCCTAAATTCTAGAGAGTATAAACCAAGTCTATCCAGTCTTTCTTCATAAGACAGTCCTGACATCCCAGGAACTGAGATCTTCGGTTTCCTCCCACACTCAAAAGACCTACAGGTTTGTCGGTTAATTGGCTTGGTATAAAAGTGCCTGGTGTATGTAGAATAGTGTTAGTGTGCAGGGATCGCTGGTCGGTGCGGGCTCGGTGGGCCAAAGGGCCTGTTTCCGCGCAGTATCTCTAAACTAAACTTAAAAATCTAAATATTGTGGCTACAAGAGCTGGCTGCACATTGAGTACCCTGTCGTAAGCGACACACCCTGTTCATCCCAAAGCCATCTACAATTCGCATGACAGAAAATGTGATGGAACATGGTCCTATTGCCTGGCCATACACAATTCTTGACAATTTTCATGGAGCTCAATGCTATCCAGAACAAAAAAAACCCTGCCAGACTGGCACCCTATCAACCGCCCGTAGAATTAATATTCTTTACCCTTTGCTTAAAGGTAGTAGAGAAGAGGGACACAAAATGCTGGAGTAACTCAGCGGGTCAGGCACCATCCATGGAGAAAAAGGATAGGTGATGTTTCGGGTCGGAAGCCTTCACTCGGACTGCCCCCATGCTGCTCAAAATAAATCACAGCTACAATGCTTCTTGCTCCCCCCTCACTGTTGAAATCAAAAGGCTCACTCCAACAATTCCTTCGCCTGCTCTTTCTTTCCAAAAACTTCCAGAATGTCAAATTCCTTGTCTATTCCTTGTACCATCATTCTTTGATCCATGGGTTTTTAAAACACACTTGACACCCTCATGTTTATAGAAATATTGCCTCATGAGATTTCTCACTCAAAGGAAATGTGCAAGCAGAATTTACTGTTTGGGTGGTGCACTACATCAATGACACCAGCAGCCATTGATTCTTCTGAAGTGAGGAGAGTAAAGTTTGATGTCCTTTTCACTGTTCTTTTGTACTATATTGGATTGTACAGTAAGTAGTTTTATTGTACTGTAATCCATTAACAATAATTTATCTTTGAATGGACAATGGTTTACGTTTTGGAAGGCCCTGGTTCTCTATTATAAGATCATAAGACATTGGAGCAGAATTAGGCCATTCAGCCCATCAAATCAGCTCTGCCATTCGATAGTGGTTGATCTATTTTCCCTCTCAATCCCATTCTCCTGCCTTCTCCCAAATTCTTTGACGCTCTTACTAATAATCATGAGCTTATCAATCTCTTTAAAAAAATATATCCAATGACTTGGCCTCCACTGCTGTCTGTGGCAATGAATTCCAAAGAACCACCACCCTACCCCTTATACTTTGGAAGTAATGACAGGAGACCACAATCAAACTTTAATTCTCCTTCTCATTCCCACACAGACCTTTCTGTCCGAGGTCTCCTCCATTGTCAGAGTGAGGCTAAACGCAAATTGGAGGAACAGCATCTCATATTTCGCTTGGGCAGCTTACAGCCCAGTGGTATGAATATTGATTTCTCTATCTTCAGGTAGCCCCGGCATACCCTCTCTCGCTATCCCTACCCCACCCAAGTCGTACGCACTTCTCGTTTTCACCTAACAAACAGCTAAAAATGGCCTGTTTCCTTTATCATCGTTAAGGGCCTGTCCCACCAGCATGCGATAGCATGCGTCTAGCGTGACCAAACGTGGACGCTTGAGGCATACGGCCTCGCGGGGCCGGTCCCAATTCGAAACACGGAGGAGTGTGGAGTTGTGCGGGGCTGGTCCCGACATCAAACACACCAATCAGCTGGGCAGGAGGCGGGCCGACTGAATTTGGATGTCGCACGGCGTCGGGCGGTGACGTCATCACGCAACGGCATGCCGGGCGGTGACGTCATCGCTCAACACCACACGCTAGGCGTACGGCGCCAAGACGCTGCGTACGGTCTCGATGCGGCTGCTTACGGCCTCAATGCGGCTGCGGGCCGACAGGCCGTTGTCGTGCGGGATTTTCGGACAGTGCAGGATTTTCGGAGCCCCGCGCGATGTTGGGCCCAGCCCCGCACAACTCCATACATCTCCGCCGATTGAAGTGGGACCGGCCCCCGCGAGGCCGTATGCCTCAAGCGACCACGTTTGGTCGCGCTAAACGCATGCTATCGCATGCTGGTGGGACAGGCCCTTTACCTTTTTGCATATCTTTCATTCACTGTTCCTTATCTCTCCACATCACCGCCTATATCTCTCATTTCCCCTTATCCCTAACCAGTCTGACGAAGGGTCTCAACCCGAAACCTCACCCATTCCTTCTCTCCAGAGATGCTGCCTGTCCCGCTGAGTTACTCCAGCATTTTGTGTCTATCTTCAGAAAAAATCTTACGAAGTTTTGGCAGGGTAGATGTTGATTTTCATTGGTGGGAGAGTCACGGGGAAACAGTGACAAAATAGGGGTCATAAAGCATGTAACATAGTAACAAAATAAGTGGCCAGTCATTTAAAACTGAGCATGAATTTCTTCTCTCAGATGGTAGCAAACCTCTGTAACAATCTGGCTCAGAAGTCGGTGGAGGCCTGTCTTTTGATCTATTTAAGATGGAGATAGATTGATATTTAAAAGATTGAGGAATTGGGGGTTATGGGGAACTGTCACAGAAGAGGAGTTGGGGCATGCATGGATCAAATTCATCATATATTGAATGATGGAGGAAGGAACCACAGATGCTGGTTTACACAGAAGATAGACACAAAAAGCTGCAGTAACTCAGTGGGTCCAGCAGCATCTCTGGAGAAAAGGAATAGGTGACGTTTCAGGTTGAGACTGTTCTGAAAAAGGTCTTGACCTAAAATGTCACCAATTCCTTTTCTCCAGAGATGCTGCCTTGACCCGCAGTTACTCCAGCGTTTTGTGTCTATATTGAATGGTGGGACAGATTAAAGGAGACTTGCAGCCGACCAATGTGGCAATTTTCATGTGTTCGTGCAAAATAACGAGGGGTAATTCATAATTGATGCTATATGGAGTTGCTTGCTGGTTTGATTTCAGGTTCCTAGGTTCTAGGAGCAGAATTATGCCATCAACCCAACTCCACCATTCAATCATGGCTGATCTATCTTTCCCACCCAGCCCCAGTCTCCTGCCTTCTCCCCTGACGCCCTTGCTAATTTGTGAATCTGTCAATCTCCACCTTAAAAAATATCCATGAATGTGGCCTCCACAGCTGTCTGTGGCAATGAATTCCACAGATTCACACGCTCTGACTAAAGATATTCCTTGTCATCTCCTTTCTAAAGGTACGTCCTTTTAATCTGAGGCTATGGCCTCTCGTCCTAGACTCTCCCACTAGTGGAAACATTCTCTCCATATTCACTCTATCCAGGCCTACCACTAGTTGGTAAGTTTCAATGAGGTCCCCCCCCCCTCATCTTTCTAAACTCCAGCGAGCACAGGCCCAGTGTCATCAAATGCTCATCATATGTTAACCCACTCATTCCTGCGATCATTCTCGCAAACCTCCTCTGGATTCTCTCCAATGCCAGCACATCCTCCCTCAGATATGAGGCCCAAAATTGCTCACAATTGTGGGCTGCTCACGTTTGTTAATGTCGGTCCAATTGCTTCTCCCTGACCTCTCTGGTAACCTCACCTCCCATTGGGATAGGGTGTTGTTGAAAATGTTCCATTCATTTTCCATCATTTCCAAAGAACAGATATGAAGACCCAAGAAAAGAAAAAAAATCATAGGTATTAGTGGAAGAGCACACACTTAATGTCCCGAAAGACTGGAGTGTAGTCAAGCATTGTTTATGTCACATGGAGGCTTTGGAGAAGGTGCAGAAGACGTTTACTAGAATGCTGCCTGGATTAGAGGGTATTGGCTTTAGGAGAGGATCAATAAAGATGGATTGTTTTCTCTGGAGTGCCCGAGGTTGATGGGAGACCTGATAGAGGCACAAGTTGGGTAGTCAGTCGGAACCTCTTTTCCCAGGGTAGAAATGTCAAAGACGAGAGGGCACAGCTTTAGGATCAGAGTGGGATTGTTTAAAGGAGATGAGTGCAGAGCAAGTATTTTACATGGAGATTTGCCGGTGCCTGAGACACGCTGCCAGGGCTGCTGGCGGAAACATTTATGATCGTGGCATTTTATAGTCTTTAGATGGACACATGAATATGGAGGGATATGGAACATGTGCAAGGCAGAGGAGACTGGTGTGGTGTGGCAGCATGTTGGGTTCAGACATTGTGGGCCAAAAGGAGCTGTTCCTGTGCAACGGTGACTGGCCTCATCAGCAACAACGATGAGTCGGCCTATAGGGAGGAGGTCCAGCTCCTAGCAGCATGGTGCGCTGACAACAACCTGGCCCTTAACTCCAAGAAGACAAAGGAGCTCATTGTAGACTTCAGGAAGTCTAGGGGCGGCACGCACACCCCTATCCACATTAACGGGACGGAGGTGGAACGTGTTTCCAGCTTCAGGTTCCTGGGGGGTCAACATCTCCGATGACCTCTCTTGGACCCACAATACCTCAACTCTGGTCAAGAAGGCTCACCAACGTCTCATCTTCCTGAGGAGACTGAAGAAGGTCCATCTGTGAAGTTGAATCTGAATCTGAATCTTTTCTTTGAGCAAAAGAACAGGACCAAAAAGTGTTCAGTTCTGTCAAACAATGTTCTCAGTGCAAAAGGATGAAGGGACACCTTCTGTGTCGAAAACCTCCGTGTGGCTGAGAAACCACAGAAATCACAATAGCCAGCGTCTTTGTACTGGTTAACGTGCTCTGCTGGCCTGCTGTTCAATACCATTTACGATCCTCATGTTAAAACAGGCTTTGACTGCACACCATGTCTGACTGTTCATCTTCCTTTTGTGTTTGGAACACTTCCCAGTTGGAACATTTTCAGACCCTTAAATAAAGGCTTGTTGTACCTCACAAGTGATTCAAGCTAGCGAGGTGGAGAAAGACTTACAGTCTAAGTGAAGCCAAGCAATTTCTCCCCCCTCCCCCCCTCCAGGCATAGAGCTTGATTAAACAAACAAGATAATTTATTACTTATTCCAATCTTACAATTATCATTTAATTTTCACGATGGCACATCTAGATTGTTAGGTGCTCTCTTGATCATTTTGTCAGTTACTTAGAAAATGACTGTTTATACTGTAGGTGCCATAATTATGTGGTTTTAAAAGTCAAATATTGTTTCTGAATATTTGTGATTTATGCCGTTGAATGAAATAATTGATGCTTGGATTGTTGTGCCATTAATGTTCTGATTTATAAGCCAAAACCAGCATAGAAGAGCCTAGCACACAGCCCATTTGAAGCATGCTAATTCAGTTTAGTTTAGTTTAGAGACACAGTACCGACCAGCGATCCCCGCACATTAACACTATCCTACACACAGGAGGGACAATTTACATTTATAGCAAGCCAATTAACCTGCAAACCTAGTACGTCTTTGGAGTGTGGGACATAGAAACACTGAAAATAGGACAAAACCGAAGATCTCGGAGAAAACCCATGCGGTCACGGGGAGAATGTACAAACTCAGGTACACACGGCACCCGTAGTCGGGATCAAACCCGGGTCTCGGCAGCAACTCTACCACTGCGCCACTGTGCCGCCCTAGTTCTCCCAAACAGTTTACAATCATTTGCACCTTTGCTCTTACTGCATTGTCCAACAAATTTCTTTATTTTTTAATATATATCCAATTTCCTTTTGAAGTTAACTGTTTAATCTGTTTTCAGCATTCTTTCGTTAAGCTTTCCATATCATAACATCCTTCTCATTCAAAACATCTTTCTCAAATCCCCCCAGGCTTTTTCCTCTAGTTATCTTACATCTGTGTTCTTGATTTCTTGACTTTCCGCACAGCCTGAGCATTTTCCAGGTTACCCTTTAGTGAGGGAACAAAATTCCCTCAGGTGTAACCTGAACAGTCAGTCAAAGCAATCTAATCACAGTGTTAGGTTAACACTTGTTACTTAGTTTGGTTTAGTTTAGTGATACAGCGCGGAAAAAGGCCCTTCGGCCCACCGAGTCTGCGCCGACCAGCGATCCCCGCACACTAACACTGTCCTACATACACCAGGGACAATTTCCACATACACCAAGACAATTAACCCACACAGCTGTGTGTCTTTGGTGTGTTGGGGGAAACCGAAGATCTCGGAGAAAACCCACGCGGTCATGGGGAGAATGTACAAACGCTGTACAGACAGCACCGCCCGTAGTCGAGATCGAACCCGGGTCTCCGGCGCTGCAAGCACTGTAAGTTAACAACTCTACCGCTGCCCCACTCTCTACATGGTTGAATGAGTGCAGCGGCAATAGAAAGGAAGCAAGTCACGAAGCAAGAATAATACAGCCTGCTTTCCACCTCCACTCCATTTATAACCTGCCTTTCTAAAAAATGCTCTGTAGCAACCCATCGCAGGTTCTCCATCAACTCCTAAATGCACAAGCTCTACCTCTAAGAGGTTCAAGGCCAATAGGCCCGCATGTATGGAAACATCAATTTGAAGAAGGGACATGTACATAAGAGATAGGAGCAGAATTAGGTCATTCTGCCGATCAAGTCTGCTCCGCTATTCATTCATGGCTGATATATCTTTCCCTCTCAACCCCATCCTCCTGCCATCTCCCCATAACCCATGACAGCCTTGCTAATCAAGAATCTGTCCATCAATTCCCAAACCGAGACGTCACCTATCCAAGATATGCTGCTTGACCTGCTGAGTTGATCCAGCACTTTGTGTCCCTTTGTGTGAACCGGCATCTGCAGTTCCTTGTTTCCTCATCGTTTCTCCCCTGTTGGGGATAAAATGCTGCAACTCCCTATCTAACCACATTGTGCAAACATCTTCACCAAGAATGCAACCGTTCAAGAAGGTAACTCACTGCCAACTTTTGAACAGTAATTAGGATTGGGGAATTGAATGCTCACCTTGCTGGTGTTCATGAGAAATAATATAATAATCTAAAGAGTATTTTTGATCCTCATGACTTTTCCTTAAATTTTAATCCAGTGTCAGATTTAAACAGGTTCAGGAGGGACAAGGTTCAGAGGTACAAAGCTAACATCAAACCTGACTATGGATTTGAACCTGACTACGGTTGCTGTCTGTACTGAGTTTATACGTTCTCCCCTTGACTGTGTACTTTTTTCCAGGCGTTCCAATATCCTTCAAAGACCCAAAAGTTTACATTTGGTAGAAATTGTAAATTGTCCCTAGTGTGTAGGAGGAGTGCTGGTGTACGGGGTTTGCTGGTTGGGCTGAAGGGCCTGTTTCCACACTGTATCTCTAAACTAAACTAAACTAAACTAAACAAGAGAAATGATTAGATCTGAATGCTTGTGCATTTATTGCACTCCAGATGGGGGATTCCTTCTCTGTTCAGGGAGAGCAGAGTATTCAAGGCTCCAGTTGATGGGGAAATGGAAAGGCACAGCGGTGACCAATTGCAGACATGAGGAACTGCAGCAGCTGTAATCTTGAACAAAACAGGAAGTGCTGAAGGAATTCAACGGTCAGACAGCATCTATGGAGGGAATAGTTGGTGTCCGCGGGAGAAGAAGCAAGGAAGAGATGACTTTTTTTATCTTCCATCACAGTGAGGAAGTGCTTGGAGGAGAGTCACTGTGATGGATGCTTGTGTTAAATTGTGTTTCATTGGGTGTTTTGTTGTTTTTTTCACTGTTATGACTGAATGGCAACAACATTTTGTTCAAATGTGTTTTTGAATGACAAAAAAAGAAATTCAATTCAGTTCAATAGAGAGATCACGTTTTGGGTCGGGACTCTTCTTCACACTGAAGAAATGTCATCCATCCATTCCCTCCGCAGATGCTGCCTGATATGCAGAGATCCTCCAGCACTGTGTGTCGCTAGTAAGACCATTGTTTTCTGTTCTGCATTTATTTCCCTTGTTGGTGACTCTAAAAGGGTGTCTGTGAGGAAACTGTGTTAGGTGTTGTTGGCTGGGATTCCTTACAGTTCAAGTTTGGAAGTGAGCAAAAAAGCAAACATATTAATAATTTTATCATATCAGCCTGTGGTGCAATTAAAATAACCATCATCCTGTGTGCATGGTCATTGATTAATGCTGGCTTGTGAAAATGAACAACCGCTTTCCGACAACATCTTTCCTACAACAGGGTGACTAAAAACTGAAATCCATACTCCAAATGTGGCCTCACCAATGTCACACCTGTTGTTTTTTTTTAGTCTTAGATCTCCAGGACTAAACTGGAAGGAGTGCAGCAAGGATTCACAAGGATGTTGCCAGGACATGAGGGCCTGAGCTATAAGAAAAGGTTGCACAGCCCAGGACTTCATTCCTTAAAGTGCAGGAGGCTGAGCGGTGATCTTTTACAGAGGTGTATAAGAACACGGGGAGAATAGATGGGGTGAATGCATAGACAATTTTACCCAGGGTCAATGAAATTAAGGAGGGGGCAACATAGGTTTATGCGGAGGGATGTAATCGGAACCTGAGGGGGAACTTTTTCCACACAGAGGGTGCTGGGTATAAGGAAGGAGCTATTAGCTGAGGCAGGTACTATAGCAGCATTTAAAAGATATAGGAACATTTTAGAGGGATATATTGGGCCAAATGTGATGAGCTCAGATGGGGCAGGTTGAGCAACATGAACGAGTGGGTTGAAGTGTCCGTGGCTCTAGGATTCTAAGAGTAGAAATGGATCCAGGTTACCACACTGTTTTTAAGAAGGAACTGCAGATGCTGGAAAATCGAAAGTACACAAAAAAGCTGGAGAAACTCAGCGGGTGCAGCAGCATCTATGGAGCGAAGGAAATAGGCAACGTTCCGGGCGGGTTTCGGTTGCCTATTTCCTTCGCTCCATAGATGCTGCTGCACCCGCTGAGTTTCTCCAGCATTGTTGTGTACCCAGGTTACCACACTATCAGCTTTACAGGAAAGTGAGAGTCAGCAAACACAAGAGCAGGCTACAATACAATAGCTGGGTTTACCAGCCTGCAAGATCAATGTCCAAATTCACACCTGTTGATTGGTTTTGTGCAAAATCCTGCAGATTAGTTAGCACCTGCGATGCTATATCCCGCTATAATTTAGCACCATCCAGCAAGGGTTAGGATTACCAAGCAGGGGAAAACGCACGCACATGTACAAATTATTCTTTGTTCTTCACTTTTAAAAAATCCTACCAAAGCATTCCATCGCTGTAAGTGTGAAATAGCTCGTATCATTTTTTTTTTAAAGGAATAAATCAATCCTTGCTGTGTAGCATATATTTACACCCAATCTCTTTCAGTGCATATTTTTTGGTGTGTATGTACAGGTTGTTAGCAGCCAGTTAAACACTCGGCAGCACATTGCACGGGATCTAATGAAATGTTATCCCACCATACTGTAAAACAATAAAAAATGGTCAGTGGAATTAATGGAAAGGAATAAAATGATGTCATGATTTTGCTGAGGAACACAGATATTTGAGACAACTTCAAATATTTCCCATCCAGATATCTTTTTATTACCATCAGACCACAGTCTAATTTGAACCAGAAGTTTGACTTGCCTCCTGCAGTCTCTGTTAGCATTGGGGTTTTAGATTAAAATATGCCATCGTGTTTTATTGAAAACAGAAAGTGGTTAGCTCTTCACAATATTGGGAGCAAATAATCTGTGGAACCAATCTTACAAAAACATATTTATTCTGCAACAAAAAAAGCCTCACATTATCGAGAACAATAGTGTCCACAATTATTTAGTTCCGAGCCAGGCTATACATTAGTATTCAACTTCCTGGTTAGTGTTTCCTTGCACAAAATTAAAAGACTGATGTGGAAACTAATCACGTGAGTTTACTACTTGGCGAGTTTGAAATGGAAATTGCAAAAGCCATGACCAATACTTTGAAAGCTTTGCTCACTTTTCTTAGTGGGTTAAGATAAGGGCGGCACGGTGGCGCAGCAGTAGATTTGCTGCTCTACGGTGCGAAAGCCCCGGGTTTGAACCTGACTACAGGTGCTGTCTGTACAGAGTTTGTACATTCTCCCTGTGACCGCATGGGCTTTCTCTGGTTTCCTCCCACACTCCAAAGACGTACAGATTTGTAGGTTAATTGAATTCTGTAAACAAAGTTGTCCCTAGGTACACAAAAATGCTGGAGAAACTCAGCGGGTGCAGCAGCATCTAGGGAGCGAAGGAGATAGGCAACGTTTCGGGCCGAAACCTTTCTTCAGACTGATGGGGAGTGGGGGGGAGGCGGGGAGAAGATAGGAAAAAGGAGGAGGAGGAGCCCGAGGGCTGAGGGAGAGGTAGGAAGGGGAGGAGACAGCAATTGTGAGAATTCAATGTTCAAGCCCCCAGGATGCAGACTCCCCAGGCGGAATATGAGGTGCTGTTCCTCCAATTTCCGGTGTTGCTCACTCTGGCCGTGGAGGAGGCCCAGGACAGAGAGGTCGGATACGGAATGGGAGAGGGAGTTGAAGTGCTGAGCCACCGGGAGGTCAGGTTGGTTAATGCAGAGGCTAGTGCTGGTTCACGGAGTGGTCGCTGGTCGGCGTGGATGCTGTGCGCCGAAGGGCCTGTTTCCACTCTGTATCTGTAAAGTAAAGTTATATAATGGAGACGGGAATTGCAGGTGCTGGAATCTGGTGGTCTCCATTTCCAGAGTGAGGCCACATGCAAACTGGATGAACAGCACCTCATGCTTTGCTTGGGTAGCTTATAACTCAATGGTAATAACGTTGAGTTCACAAATTTTAGGTGAGTTATCCCCCCTCCCCCCCCCCCCCCCCCCCCCCCCCCCCCCCCCCCCCCCCCCCCCCCCCCCCCCCCCCCCCCCCCCCCCCCCCCCCCCATTCCAGTGCACAGCCATTTCTCTAGTACCATTCTAACTATAACTCTTCCTCTGGTTTTACAATTCACTGTTCTTCTCCACTTATCTTTAGCATCCGACCACTCACCGGCCATTCGTGCCCCTACAACCTCGCCTGTATCCACCTATCACTTGCCAAACTTTGTCCCACCCACAAGATTTATCTGGCTTCCTATCCCCTCCTCCACACATCCCCTCACCCCTCCGGCCCCAACTACAATCAGTCTGAAGAAGGACCCAAAACATCGCTCCGCCATGTCCTCCAAAGATGCAGCCTGACCCACTGAGTTACTCCAGTGTTAAGATAAAGGTCTGCTTTTCTCTTCTATCTGGAGCCTGGTTTTGGCTTCAGTTTCAATAAATTCCATCCCTGTTACGGTTCCATTAAATCTAAGAGTGAGGGAAGGGGGGTCAGGATAGGTGTGGGTGTCGTTCAACCTTAAACCATGTACCTCATCAAAGTAAAGGCAGCTTTTCCATTCTTGCCCCAGCTGTGCTTATAAATTATACAACTGCAGCAGGGAACGTAGCATTTGGTCAATTGCCCAGAGTAGGTGAATCGAGGTCCAGAGGACAAAGGTTTAAGGTGAAGGGGAAAAGATTTAATAGGAATCCCAAGGGTAACTTTTTCACACAGGTGGTGGGTGCATTCAGATTCAGATTCAGATTCAATTTTAATTGTCATTGTCAGTGTACAGTACAGAGACAACGAAATGCATTTAGCATCTCCCTGGAAGAGCGACATAGCAAACGATTTGAATAAATAATAATAAGTGTCCGGGGGGGGGGGGGGGGTGTGGTGATTGGCAGTCACCGAGGGACGTTGTTGAGTAGAGTGACAGCCACCGGAAAGAAGCTGTTCCTCCACCTGCTGGTTCGGCAACGGAGAGACCTGTAGCGCCTCCCGGATGGTAGGAGGGTAAACAGTCCATGGTTGGGGTGAGAGCAGTCCTTGGCGATGCTGAGCGCCCTCCGCAGACAGCGCTTGCTTTGAACAGACTCAATGGAGGGGAGCGAGGAACCGGTGATGCATTGGGCAATTTTCACCACCCTCTGCAATGCCTTCCGGTCGGAGACAGAGCAGTTGCCATACCATCCTGTGATGCAGTTGGTAAGGATGCTCTCGATGGTGCAGCGGTAGAAGTTCACCAGGATCTGAGGAGACATTTGGAACAAGCTACCAGAGGAGGTAGTTGAGGCTGGGATTATCCCAACATTCAAGAAGCAGTTAGACAGGTACATGGATAGGTCAAGTTTGGAGGGATATGGACCAAATGCTGGTCCATAACCCTCCAAACCTGTCCTATCCATGTCCCAGCTACACTATTCCCTGAGCTATAAGAAAAGGTTGTTTAGCCCAGGACTAGTGTGGGACTAGTGTAGCTGGGACATGCTACGGGCCAGTACGGGCAAGTTGGGCCGAAGGGCCTGTTTCCACACTGTATCACTCTACGACTCTAATGTAAAGGAGGCTGATGGCGATACCTGGACGGCATGCGTACGGATTCTCTTGAGATGAAAAAAAAAAACTTTGTTGCAAAGGCCTTGTGCAGTCATTTTACTGCTTTGAGGAGAGCCGCTGAATGTCACTTGGCTACAAGACCCCCTTTTGTTCACACAAGAGCTTTGCGGCATTAAATCTATTTAATACCCCCCTCTCCAGTTGTCCATCATTGTGACATATGTTTTTATGAAAGATTTGGGTTTTGTTTGTTGCTACAGTATTTTGTCCCATGAGTAGCAGCTGTTGGCAGCAGCGAAATGTGCAAAGCGTGTAACAATTTGTCACATTTTACATAGTTACGAAGAGAACAAATTAGGTGTGTTTTATTTAGCTCCGATGGAAAACTTTGATGACATCCTAACAAAAAGTCGTTAGGCCATGTGGCGAGCAACTTTCACTTAGTGCCGAGATTGATTAAAAAAAGTATACACAGTAATGTTAACACACGCCAGGCTAGAAATGCAGTGCGGATGTTGAATGATAGACCACTCAGAACTGTACATAATGTTTTAACATTAGCAGCCCTCAGCGAGAAATGGGCATTCATTTCTGGTCCCATGTCATTCTCCGAGACGCATATCCTAATATGAAACCTGTCGGAAATGACTGCACTCTCTAGAATGGGGGAGGGTTCGGTTACATAGGTAAAAATAAAGTATTTTATGTATGCTTTAAACAAGACGGATAATATCAATGTAAAACACAATGGAGGCTGGCAAATGGTCCTCAGTAGGGACATTGCTCTTGAAGAAGTATTAATGCAGTTGGCTGGTGCCTTTCCTCTCAAAGTATTTCTATATTTCAACTTATGATAAAGCTCCTGTAGTACCTGGGATCCGACAATGAAACCAGGAACCCAAATAAACTTGGTTGAAATTGTTATCCTTCTTTGCAAGACGGTGCTGGTCGGTGCGGACTCGGTGGGTCAAAGGGGCTGTTTACACACTGCATGTCCAAACAGAAGCCAAACTAAGTGTGATCCCTGGTTCGCAGTTGAGAACTATGTTGTTAATCAGCCTGAAAGACCTGATAACTGCAACCCAGCGTTTTCAAAGCGTTGACAATAGAGATAGTGGGGACTTGGGATATAATCTAGAGGGTAGCAAATATGAACAGTGGTGCAGCGGTTAAGATGCTGCCTTACAGCGCCAGAGACCCGGGTTCGATCCTGACTATGGGTGCTGTCTGCATGGAGTTTGCAAGTTCTCCCCATACCCTTTGTGGGTTTTCCACTTGTGCTCCGGTTTCCTCCCGCATTTCAAAGACACCCAGGTAAAGATAGCGCTAGTGTACGGGGATCCCTGGTTGGCGTGGACTCGTGGGCATAAGGGCCTGTTTCAACGCTGTATCTCTAAACTAAACTAAACAAGAATTGACCTCCTCAAAATATAAGAGGTGGTTCATTTAGGACTGAATGAGGAATAGTTTATTCACTGGGGTTCTGTGGATGCCAGTTCATTCGAAACTGAGGCTGTTTAACTTTTGGAACTTAGAGGGTGAATCAAGTGATATGGGTAGAGGGCAGGAAAAGAGTGTTGGGATAGGAGATGATGTTAAATGGTGGATGTGGCTTGAGGGGCCATAAGGCCTATTCCTGATCCTAATCTGTATGTTCCTATTTGCACACCTGGATGTAATTGTGTGGACTGGATTGAATATCTTCCTTCCTGCCCCGGGGCCCAAACATAGGTTGCTCTCTTTCACATCAGCACTTTCTCAGAAGGAGAAATAAGAACATGGCAGTAAGGATTCAACTCCATTCCCAATTTGGCGATTATTAAAGGTTACTGCTGCTCTCTGAGTTTGTTTCCTGAGTTATTTGGCTACTGATCTTTCATCTTTCAAAAAATGCTCCCGATGTTGGGGGAGTCATGAACCAGGGGTCACAGTTTAAGAATAAGGGGTAGGCCATTGAGGACTAAGATGAGGAAAAACGTTTTCACCCAGTTGTGAATCTGGAATTATCTGCCACAGAAGGCAGTGGAGGCCAATTCACTGGATGTTTTCAAGAGAGAGTCAAGGGCCTATCCCACCAGCATGCGATTGCATGTGTCTAGCGCGACCAAAGTGGTCGCTTGAGGCGTACGGCCTGGCGGGGCCGGTCCCACTTCGATCGGCGGAGGCGTATGGAGTTGTGCGGGGCTGGTTCCGACATCGTGCGGGACTCCGAAAATCTTGCACTGTTCGAATATTCCACGCATCAACGGCCTGTCGGCCCGCAGGCGCATTGAGGGCGTACGCAACGTCTCGACGGGCGTACGCAGCGTCTCGATGTCGTACGCAGCATCTTGACGGCGTACGCCTAGCGTATGTCGTAGCGCGATAACGTCACCGCCCGGCGTGCCGTTGCACGATAACAACACTGCCCGACGCCGTGCGACGTCCAAATTCAGTCAGCCCGCCTCCTGCCCAGCTGATTGGTAAGTTTGACGTAAATTACGTCACGCATGAACTTTGCGCGTACTTACCGCGTACTTAGCGCGTACTTACCGCAAACTTAGCGCGAACTCCGCTTCCGTTTGGTCGCGCTAGACGCATGCAATCGCATGCTGGTGGGACAGGCCCTTTAGGTATAGCTCTTTGGCTAATGGAATCAAGGGATATGAGGAGAAAGCAGGAATTAGGTACTGATTTTGGATGATCAGCCATGATCATATTGAATGCACCTATTTTCCTTGTTCCTATGTTTCTGTCCATGTTCCAATGCCATTAGTGTTCTTGCAGAGGATGGCTTGAAGGGTCTAGGTTCAGTTACAAGACCCTCAGTGGCATAATTATAGTGTGTGTCTCTCACAAATAAAGTTGTTACTGCAGATCTTGTGTGGCTTTTGTCAGAGTTATTGTCACCAGCATTAGTCTTAGCAGCAATCAGACATTGGAACAGCTAAGAAGAATTACCTTGCACAGTCAGGGATCTATTTATAACTGGAGGATATCTGAGAGCACATTACACCATGCCCAGATATGAAGTTAAACATTCTGCCTTCTTGTGCCTCATAAAAGTCGCCTTGATGTTACTTGGAAGTAAAGGAGGGGAGTTCTTATGGGACCAGTATTTATCCCTAGACTAACATTACTAAAATAGGTGATCTTGGTGCTGTGTGTGAATTACCTGCTGGCATCTGTACATTTCGACAGTGAGTAGACTTAGAAACATAGAAAATAAGTTTAGGAGTAGGCCATTCGGCTCTTCGAGCCAGCACCGCCATTCAATATGATCATGGCTGATCATCCAAAATCAGTACCCCGTTCCTGCTTACTCCGGCTTCACTCCAGTTCACTCCAGAGGCCTCCAGTTCAGCTCAGCAGCTTCCGGCTGGTTGTGCTAGTCCCCACAGAAGCAGTCCGCAGGCTGCTCACTCTCCTTGAGCTGCTCAACACACTACGCTCCTTCAGCTTTTTATTCTCCTCTCTGCGTTATTGAAAGCTTCATACCTTTTGTACTATTTCACCGAGTCAAGTCAAGTCACTTTTATTTCTATAGCACAATTAAAAAACAACTCTCGTTGACCAAAGTGCTTTACATTGGTGGAGGTACTAACATAGAAACATAGAAAATAGGTGCAGGAGTAGGCCATTCGGCCCTTCGAGCCTGCACCGCCATTCAATATGATCATGGCTGATCATCCAACTCAGTATCCTGTACCTGCCTTCTCTCCATACCCCCTGATCCCTTTAGCCACAAGGGCCACATCTAACTCCCTCTTAAATATAGCCAATGAACTGGCCTCAACTACCTTCTGCGGCAGAGAATTTTTCCTCGTCATCCACAGGGAGTACAGAGAACGTTCACCAGACTGATTCCTGGGATGTCAGGACTTTCATATGAAGAAAGACTGGATAGACTCGGCTTGTACTCGCTAGAATTTAGAAGATTGAGGGGGGGATATTATAGAAACTTACAAAATTCTTAAGCCGTTGGACAGGCTAGATGCAGGAAGATTGTTTCCGATGTTGAGGAAGTCCAGGACAAGGGGTCACATTTTAAGGTTAAAGGGGAAATCCTTTAGGACCAAGATGAGAAAAACATTTTTCACACAGAGAGTGGTGAATCTCTGGAACTCTCTGCCACAGAAGGTAGTTGAGGCCAGTTGATTGACTATATCTAAGAGGGAGTTAGATGTGGCCCTTATGGCTAAAGGGATCAGGGGGTATGGAGAGAAAGCAGGTACAGGATACTGAGTTGGATGATTAGCCATGATCATATTGAATGGCGGTGCAGGCTCGAAGGGCCGAATGGCCTACTCCTGCACCTATTTTCTATGTTTCTATAAGGTGATTTAAATGTGGATGCATGGTTAGAATCCTGTCAAACACGTCATAATTGTTTTTTTTGGAAAGTAACGTTGTAAAATCATAGCTATTTCAGTTTTTTCTGTGTTGGCGAGTATCATCATACCATTGAGAAACATTGCCCTTACCACCAACAGTAGGCAGCGGTATGACAAATGGTCTTCATATGGACCATTGATGATAAACCTTCAGTAGTTTACTGGTGGCATTCTCGTCACTGAGCCAGCAAGTTTGTAGGTTCAAGTCTCACACCAGTGACTTCTGAACTAATACTGAAAGAGATACTGACCTTATGATGGAATGGTAAACCAAGGTCCACTTGAATGGATTGACAAGGTTCTTAAAGCTCGTGAACCAACCTGCAAATAGTTGTAATCCAGTGAGTATCTGGAGCAGGAATGGATGCTGTAAAAAGGCTCATTTCTTTAAATGATCGAATTTAGCCCAAGTCGATTCATTTGAGGGTACGAGTTTCATGACAACAGATAAATTAACAACTCTTGACGAGCACTAAATCTTTAATTAGATTATAAAGTCCAAACATTTAGTGCCTTCAATCTAAACTCTCCATTTTATCACCTTCTCTAACCTTTGTTTAATGCTTTACTGGTGATGTCATGGGCTGAATATCTCTTGTGGTTTTCCCATTATCTATTCAACCGCTGACATCATTCAGGCAGATGAGGCAGACATTCCTGTTTAATAATATACCTTTTCTATTGCGCATTCAGCATTTTGAAATAAGGTTGTAATCATAGGTGTCTATTGTGCTGCAGGAGTGGGAATATCTCAGTCAATGGGTAAATGTACGATTAGTATTGAGCCACCCATGCCGGAAGCTCCCACACGATCTATCTCTAGTTTATATTTAATTATGTCACCTCATATAGACATGACTACATTGTTGTTGGTCATAGATTCTTGGCTAAGATCGGGAGAAATGAGTAGGAAGGAACTGCAGATGCTGGTTTAAACTGAAGATAGACAAGAAGGGTCTCGAACCGAAACGTCACCCATTCTTTCTCTCCAGAGATGCTGCCTGCCCTGCTGAGTTACCCCAGTTTTTTGTGCCTATCTCTGGGGGGGAAATCAGCTAGGATACAGCGGCGGTGCCAATGCTAAAACATTTAAATAATCGAAATTGAGACGCAGTGATGATAAGTGAGGAGGGATATGGAGAGGGTGCGTGTAATATGGCGAAGATAGATTAAGGTAATGAAAGAAATTACAAAGTGATGCTGGTGCGTAGGCAGGTGAAGGAGAAAGAAAGGAAGGATGAAGAATGGGAAAGGGGACGGGGGAAAGACAGACAGCTAATGGAGCATTTTCTTAGCAATTAAGTAAATTATAGGTGCAGAATTAGGCCATTCGGCCCATTAAGTCTACTCCACCATTCAATCATGGCTGATCTATCTTTCCCTCCTAACCCCATCCTGCTGCCTTCTCCCCATAACCCCCGACACCTTTACTAATCAATAATCAATAATCTATCAATCTCAGCCTTAAAAATATCCATTGACTTGGCCTTCTGTGGCAAAGAATTCCACAGATTCACCACCCACTGACTAAAGAAATTCTTCATCTCCTTCCTAAAGGTATGTCCTTGGTCCTAGACTTACCCGCTAGTAGAAACATTCTCTCCACATCCACTCAATTCCTCTGCTTTACTTCCAAGTTATACTGTCGAAAATAGGGCAACTAGTGTGTACATCAAGCTCCCAAAACAGCAATTTAAGTCAATGTTGGAACTGTATTTGTAGCCATGCTCCAGGCGGGAATATTGAAGGAAAGACTATACAGCGTTATACAACCTGAGAATATCCTACACCATTTCACGAACATAGAAGCAGCTCTGAAGAGCAGTGCCCGATGCAGTATGAACAGCATAAAAGCCAATTTGGGTAGACAAACATCAACACAAGAAGTGCTGTAATGACCAATTCATCAGTTGGCTCCGATATCAGAAATGTTCTCCGACTCTTTGAAGGGGTACCATGGACCTTTTATTTTCACTTGTGAGGATTCAAAAGGCCTTGGTTTCATATCGTAGCTGGAAAACAGAAGTTCCATAATACCGCTGAATTATTAGTGTGGTCAAGTGTGTTACATTGTCTCATGTACCAACAATGGAACGATGACATTCTTACTTACTATGAGTATTGTATTAGAGGCCTGTTATGTCTCATATAATAATCCAAAAAAAAAAAATTAAAGATAAATGGACACTTCTTGAATATTTTAAATCACTGGGGTTAATTGTATTTTTTTGTGATTAAGGAAACATATTTAAGATTCATGATTTGATTCTTAAGTTGACTTCCTTTATTAATATAATTTCTTAAAGGGGCCCTGTCCCATGATGCGAGTTTACCCAAGAGCTCTCCCAAGTAAAAAAAAAAATCAAACTCGTGGCACTTCATCACGAGTATTTATCTTCTCTTGGAAATTTTTCACACTGTTGAAAAAACTTCACGAGTTTCCGCGATTCCCGGGTACCTGCCGTTAGCATTAGGAGCCGCTACGAGACATCCACGAGCTCCGACGTACCTGCTACGTACATTCTACATACTTACCTTACTTTTTTTTTAAACTGGGGAGAGCTCATTTGTTTTGGCACACAAATTAATACCAGGCCCAGCATGAATGGACCCTTATTGTATAAGTGAAGTTATACAGGTTCCCCTCATCTATTACCAAATACAAATCAGTGGGCAAATTGGTTGTTGGGAAATGCTTTCGGGTTTCTTTACTTTGACCTCAGTCATTCTCTGAGCAGTGATAGGAGCAGAATTAGGCCATTCAGCCCATCAAGTCTACTCTGCCATTCAATCATGGCTGATCTATCTCTCCCTCCATTCTCCTGCCTTCACCCCATGACTCCTGACACCCGTACTAATCAAGAACTACATCTTACATCTTCATTGTCATTTGAGATGTATTGCACTGTACTGAATTAGATGTATTGCTATCAACAGAATTAGCCAATGCAAGTAACCAACAACAATCCATTCAGCTGACATCAATCTGTCATGTCAGTAAATGCAACCACAGCGACTTAATGAAAACAGTATTGCACGGAAGCAGAACAGTTCAAATAACTTCCAAAATATGGGAAGGGCTTGCCAGGACATTGCACTGTGCATTGCCAGTTGCATTGCCAGGAATAGTGGCTGAAATCAGTACGATGCGAAAGATAGCAGCTGTAACTCCACTGAGCAGCCTTTGCTTCTCAGGAAGGAAGGAAAACGCAATGCTAGCATTTATTTGGAGAGGACTAGGAAATAAAAAACAAGGACGTAATGCTGAGGCTTTACAAGGCACTGCTCGGACCACATTTGGAGAATTGTGAGCGGTTTTGAGCCCCACATCTGAGGCAGGATGTGCTGGCGTTGGAGAGAGTCCAGAGGCGGTTTACGAGTATGATCCCGGGTTAGCAGATGATGTGCATTTGACAGCACTGGGCCTGTACTTGCTGGAGTTTAGAAGGATGTGGGACCTCATTGAAATGTACCGAATAGTGAATCTGTGGGATTCATTGCCACAGATGGCTGTGGAGACCAAAAGATTGATGGATTCTTGATTATTAAGGGTGTCGGGGGGTTTGGGGAGAAGCCAGGAGAATGAGATTGAGGGGGAAAGATAGTTCAGCCATGATTGGAAGGTGGAGTAGACTCCATGGGCCGAGACTTGACCATCAGAAACTCTGAACAATCGGATGTTGGATTACTCTCACTCTCTGGATAACTCAGCAGGTTCCAATATCCTACATTTGTTTTAAACCCACCAAACGCCTTGTTTCCCGTCCTCCTATCAAACTTCCCAGAGCTTGTTCCACGCTCCTTTTAAACATACTGTGTTTTCTTTCAACGCTGTCTGTAAACTCACATGGTCCACTGGAAAAGTTTATTATACTACTGTGTAACATCTTAAAGAAAAGTGGGTGAAAAGTACTTCATATTCCGCTTGGGTAGCTTACAACCCAGCATATGAACATTGGATTCTCCACGTTTAGACTACTAACCACCAACCCCCACCCCCCTCCCATTTCATCCTTGTGCATTTATCTCCTTATCCCAACCCCCCCCCCCCCCCCCCCATATTTTTCCTTCCATTTCCACCTCTACCTCCCTCAGGCTTTAGATTCCACACATCTTCTTTCCCTATCTCACACTCTCTTGTTTTCTTTTCATCTATGGCCTTTGTCCACCCATCTTGCAAACAAGCCCACCTCACCTCTCTGTACCTGGCTTAGTCCATCCCCCATCTCTCCTCCAGCTTCCACCCCCCTACTACAATCAGTCTGAAGAAGGGTGCTGACCTGAAACAATGGCCTTTCCATATTTTCCCGCTGAGTTACTCCAGCACCTTGTGTCTTTTTATAATTCAAAGGGGGATGGGCTATTAATAAGAGTGACCTCAATTGCCCCTGAAAATCTGTCACTACTTTATCACCAAAGTCCCATGGGTACCGGAATATCAGAGTATATACAGCGCATATTTACTTCATTGCAATCAATGGAATGGATTCAGGAATAGATTCAGGGCGGCATGGTGGCGCAGCGGTAGTTAGAGTTGTTGCCTTATAGCACTTGCAGCGTCACAGACCCCTGTTCAATCCCGACTACGGGTACTGTCCGTACGGCGTTTGTACGTCCTACCCGTGACCGCTTGGGTTTTCTCCAAGATCTTTGGTTTCCTCCCACACTCCAAAGATACAGGTTTGTAGGTTCATTGGCTTGTCATAGATGTAAATTGTCCCCAGTGCGTGTTGGATAGTGTAGATGTGCGGGGATCGCTGGTCGGTGTGGACTAGGTGGGCCGAAGGACCTGTTTTTGGGCTGTATCTCTAAACTAAAAACTGAAGGTACACATAACAAAACATGTCACTACTATTGTGCACACCAACTGGTGATGAATTTCCACACTATAGTGTATCTCACATTGTCTAGACATCCCAAGATTATTCACAGCCAATGTCTTACTATCTGCCGTACATTCACACTGGAGAAGACCTGGCTGTCAGATCTCTCAGGTGTGCACAGCTGTGGGATAACAAAGGAACCAAGGAATGATGTGAAGGGAAAAAAGGAACAAGATGATGTGAAGAAATGCAGGCAGGAGAAGTGGTATAATGGGATGAGGACATTCATTATTAAAGACTCAAACCACCTGAAGGACAGTTTTACCTGGGGGAGCTTGTTACATGGGGAAAGCCCATGGTAAGTATAAATCTTGAACGTTGAAGATGATTCCAGCTGTAGTGATTAATCTGCCTTTGTAGTGCCAGCAGCTATCTTTAAACTGTGCTGTAAATGCTCTGCACTGTTGTATCCATAAAGTCACCAGAGACAGAAAACCCATCTGTATGCATGAACTTTCCATTTTGTAGTTAATATTAACATAACTCTTAAAGATCAAACCACACTTAAAAAAACAAAATGCTACAGCAGATTAAGACTGATTTGGGGCCTCATTCACATGTTTACTGCAGAGGGTTTTTGCTTATTATTCTCCATTAAAGCGAAAAAATATTCTCAACCCCATTATTGTAGGGCAGGTACACATAAATGCTGGAGAAACTCAGCGGGTGCAGCAGCATCTAGGAGCGAAGGAAATAGGCAACGTTTCGAGCCGAAACCCTTCTTCAGACTGGGCAGCCCCAATTTTGGTGCTGCTGGAGTCCCTGGGTCCAGGTGAATTACACTCTGCAAATTCATAGATTTATACAACATGGCAACAGTTCCATTGGCCCGACTTGTACTTGCCGACTACAGTCAAAGAGTTCCCAAGGAACTAGGTCCTTTGACCCACCTTCGACCCACCTTGTCCATGCCAACCAAGTTGGCAGTTGGGCTCGTCCCATTTGGCCCATCTATCTATCTATCTATCTATATATATATAAAACTCAAATCAGTCCGCCTGCAGTACGGATCCCTTCCTGCCTTTCGATTCGTTGACGGCTGCTCCTTCCTCAGCTTCCAACACACTTCGAAACAATGTTGCAAGACAGGAACACTGAACTTTTCACTGCTGCAGCAGGCAGGGATTTTTTTTAAAGAGGCAGGGCAGTGCTGGAATCTTACTTTTGAGAACGGCTTCAGTTCCATTGGAGGAGACGGGTGCATGGTGGAATATTGGGTTGGGGGAATCACACCAATTGGGGGAGCAGACCCAACGGGTCTGCACTTGGTCTAGTATCTCTCTAAAATCCTCCTCCATATATCTGGAGGAGAGGGAAAAGAGAAGGGAAACGTGGGTCTCGGGAATGGGGGATGAGTGTAGGGAGGAGGGGAAAGGAGAGGGGTGACGGGGGTGGAGGGGAGATGGTGGGGGAAATGTGTGCGCACCGATGTGGGTGGGAGGAGGGGGCAACGGAATGGGAGGAGAGATTGGGGGGGGGGGGGGGGGGGGGGGGGGGGGGGGGGGGGGGGTTATTTATTACTTGAAATTGTAGTATTCAGTGCTCATACCGTTGGGTTGTAAGCTACCCAAGCTAAATATGAGCTGCTGTTCAGGCAGTCTGCCTGTGACCTTGCTCTGGCAATGGAGGAGGCTTCGTTCAGAAAGGTCGGTCTGGAAATGAGAAGAGGAGTTAAAATGTCAAGTAACTGGGAGCACCAGCAGGCCTTGGCGGGCAGAGCACAAGTCTCTGCTTTGTCTCGCCAATGTACAGGAGGAAATATGAAGTCCTTCTCTGAATCTGACAGTGAGAAACACAGCCTAATGTCCCTGTCCCACTTAGGAAACCTGAACGGAAACCTCTGGAGACTTTGCGCCCCACCCAAGGTTTCCGTGCGGTTCCCGGAGGTTGCAGGTGGTTGCCGGAGGTTGCAGGTAGTGGAAGCAGGTAGGGAGACTGACAAAAACCTCCGGGAACCGCACGGAGACCTTGGGTGGGGCGCAAAGTCTCCAGAGGTTTCCGTTCAGGTTTCCTAAGTGGGACAGGGGCATTAGTTAGGTAAGTTGAGGAACCTCATCCACTTGAAACAGATTCGTCAGTGGCATTGGAAAGACTTTTGGACCGGCATATGGACATGCAGGGAATGGAGGGATATGAATTATGTGCATGTAGATAAGTGATGGGCATGGCATCATGTTCAGGACAGACATTGTGGTTCTTGTGCTGTACTGTTCTAGGTTCTATCTTCTCCCCAGTTGCAGATGGATCCCATTGCTCTGGACCCTAAATTAACAGCCAGGGGATTACTTGGCTTAAAATCTTCCACCTTCATCAGTCAGTATATTGAGAAGTTGGGAGGTCATGTTGCAGTTATATAAGACGGTGGTGAGGCCGCATTTAGAGTATTGTGTTCAGTTCTGGTCATCATAAGAAATATGTTGTCAAGCTAAAAAGGGTGCAGGGATGATTCACGAGGATGTTGCCAGGACTTGGCCTGAGCTATAGTGAGAGGTTGAGCAGGCTGGGATTGAGGGGTGAGGGGTGATCTTATAGAAATTTATAGAAATCATGAGAGGAATAGATCGGTACAGAGTCTCTTGCCCAGAGTAAGGGAATCGAGTGCCAGAGGGCAGAGGTTTAAATAGAGAGAGAATAGATTTAATAGGAATCTGAGGGGTAACTTTTTCACACAAAGAGTGGTGGGTGTGTGGAATGAGCTGCTGAATGAGTTAGTTGAGGCAGATACTATCACAACTTTTAAGAAACATTAGACAGGTACAAAGATAGGAGGTACACAAAAATGCTGGAGAAACTCAGCGGGTGCAGCAGCATCTATGGAACGAAGGAAATAGGCAATGTTTCGGGTCGAAATCCTTGGCCTGTGAAACGTTGCCTATTTCCTTCGCTCCATAGATGCTGCTGCACCCGCTGAGTTTCTCCAGCATTTTTGTGTACCTTCGATTTTCCAGCATCTGCAGTCCCTTCTTAAGCACAAAGGTAGGACATGTTTGGAGGGATTTGGCCTAAATGCCGGCAGGTGGGTCTAGTGCAACAGGGACATGTTGGTCAGTGTGGGCAAGTTGGGCCAAGGGTCTGTGTTCATGCTGTATGACTCTATGACCAAGCAGAGTAAACCACTCCATATACAATTCTGAGCAGTGACTGGTGAAGAGCAGTGTGTGGCTGTCTTTGTCAGTAGATCCCATCCCTGCAACGCACACTGGAATTGAATATTTCCAGGCCGGGTGCCCACTGGTGTGTCATCCTAGGAAAGTCACAACACAGGGATGTGCAGAACTTGGGAGCTACATCTGTACAGCATATGTGACTGTTGGTTTTTAAATGCCACAAAAATATAAAGAGTTTAGATACATAGATACATAGAAAATAGGTGCAGGAGTAGGCCATTCGGCCCTTCGAGCCTGCACCGCCATTCAATATGATCATGGCTGATCATCCAACTCAGTATCCCGTACCTGCCTTCTCTCCATACCCCCTGATCCCTTTAACCACAAGGACCACATCTAACTCCCTCTTAAATATAGCCAATGAACTGGCCTCAACTAACTTCTGTGGCAGAGGGTTCCAGAGATTCACCACTGTCTGTGTGAAAAAGTGTTTTTCTCATCTCGGTCTTAAAGGATTTCCCCTCTATCCTTAAGCTGTGACCCCTTGTCCTGGACTTCCCCAACATCGGGAACAATCTTCCTGCATCTAGCCTGTCCAACCCCTTAAGAATTTTGTAAGTTTATATAAGAGTTAAGAATTTTGTAAGTTTCTATGAGAGCATGTAATAATTTTACCTATAAATGGGAAAGGATACGACAAACTGAACAACTGACTTTCTGACTAATGTGTGAATATTGGCTTCCTTGTAGCATTACGGTAGCATTACTGCCATGGAGTAAGTGGAGGGGCGTAATCAGGTCTGGTGTTGTCTCTCTTGCCCACTTTGTTGTGCCAATGGTGTAGGTAGGGTACACTGTAAGGTACGGGGTGATAGCAGGTCGAAGTAGGCTTGGTGGGCCGAAGGGCCTGTTTTGCGCTGTGCCTCTAAAGTCTAAATATGGTTCTGCCACTCCCGCCTTTCCGAGCACCGCACGCCCCTCTAATCCCAGACCTATCTGGTTCCATGTGTGCCGCAGGGAGAGCTACTACCCATGCTAAAAACCAATGTATGCATTCCGTTCCTTCAGGGAAAATAGACTATAGTTAGAAGCAAGCACTCACTGTGCAATTAAAAAAGAAAAGTGTGTGAAATTTGACTCAGTCTTAACATGCCACTTAATGTTTTTCTATTGCCACTCTACTGATCCTTGAGGTAGTTCATGAATTCATAAATTCATAAATCATAGGAGCAGAATTAGGCCAATTGGCCCATCAAGTCTCCTCCGCCTTTCAATGGTGGCTGATCTATCTTTCCCTCTCAACCCCATTCTCCTACCTTCTCCCCATAATCTTTGACACCAATACTAATTAAAAATCTGTCAACCTCTGCTATAAAAATTACCCAATGAAGGCCTCCACAGCCGTCTGTGGCAATTAATTCCACAGATTCACCACCCTCTGTCTAAAGAGATTCGCCCTCGTCTCCTTTCTAAAGGTAAGCTCTTTTATTCTGAGGATGTGCGCTCTGGTCCTAGACACTCCCCCTAGTGGAAACGTCCTCTCCACATTCGCTCTATCCACGCCTGTCACTGCTCGTAAGTTTCATTGAGGTCTCCCCTCATCCTTCTCAACTCCAGTGAGTTCAGGCCCAGTGGCGTCAAACGCTCATCAGACGTGAAGCCAATCGTTGCGGGCATCTTTCTTGTAAAAGTCCTCTGGACCCTCTCCAACGCCAGCTCACCCTCCCTCAGACACGGGCCCACAAAACTGCTCACAATACTCCAAATGCGGACTGCCCCGCGCCTTATAAACCCTTAGCATTACATCCCTGTTTTGTTTTTTTAATATTACAGTCCTCTGAAAATAAATGCTAGCATTGCATGTACTTTCCTTATTACTGATTCATCTTGCAAGTTAACCTTTTTGTAGTCCTCCTGTGCTTGAGTTTACTGAGCCAGCGATGTCCCTGAGATGACTGGTGGGGGTGGTTTGGATGGAGACCAAGCAGCCTAGGTTCAGTCTCAGGAGCAAAGCTTCATCCAACCCCGCTGTGAAAGCATGTGCCAAAATAAAATAAAATTGTACCGAGTCAACCCCCGAAACCCTTCTCCTCTTCCTCCCGCCCCCTCTCCTCACCTCCTCCCCGTTGAGGCGATGGTAAAAATAAATCAACTCATACTTATTTCAACATAACTTATTTTGTTTGCTGACTCATAAAGCGCACACACACACACACACACACACACACTACCATCGATGTTACATGTAACTTTCTCAACTCAATGGCACGTCGTTTATAAACTGGCAGTGATTAATCTACTGGGAGTTGTGTTCAGAAAGCGCTGGTAACATTTTCCTCCGTGTCTGGAGAAGGGCTTTTTTTTCCCGGCTGCTACTGTTTCAAGAGGCGGTGACTTTACCCGTTGAATTACGTGTGGTTGCTCGCTCGTTAACATGGTGTCAGCCAAACTGCGCTGGATGTTGCAAGCTACTAGTTGGTTTTATTGTTTTCTGAAATGTTATGTTACGAACTACTGGGCTTGCGGGTTTACTGGGTTTTATTTAGCTATTGGACAACACATATTGCCAATAATCTCACTTTCTCCTCTTGGTGTGAGTGGTGTGTGGCACGGGAAAATAAATGCAGTTTATTTGTCCGTGGAGAACATGTGAAAAAAAGACCTTGACATTTAATAATCACCCCCGTTTCCTTTTTCAATGTATTTATTCCTTAATTTTTTATTAGGCTTTGACCTGGCCAAAACTTATCCTCGATCAACGTGTCTGCATTCGTTGTTCTTCGAGGGATATTGATTTACACAACGCGATTCGCTGCACTATAAATAATTTGGAGGGATTTTTTTTTAGGAAGTTCCGAGGCCGCGAAAGGTGCAAATAAAAAAAACAACTTTCTTCACGCAGAAACAAAGAACTGCAGATGCTGGTTAACACACAAAGTGCTGGAGTAAAATAAATGTGTAGGATGGAACTGCAGATGCTGATTTACGCCGAAGATGGGCACAAAATGCTGGAGTAACTCAGCGGGATAGGCAGCATCCCTGGGTGGGTGACATTTCGGGTCAGTAACTCGGCGGGTCGGGCAGCACCCCCGGAGAACATGGATAGATAGAAACATAGAAAATAGGTGCAGGAGGAGGCCATTCGGCCCTTCGAGCATGCACCGCCATTCAATATGATCATGGCTGATCATCCAACTCAGTATCCTGTACTTGCCTTCTCTCCATACCCCCTAATCCCTTTAGCCACAAGGGCCACATCTAACTCCCTCTTAAATATAGCCAATGAACTGGCCTCAACTACCTTCTGTGGCAGATAATTCCAGAGATTCACCAATCTCTGTGTGAAAAATTTTTTTCTCATCTCGGTTCTAAAATATTCCCCCCTTATCCTTAAACTGTGACCCCTTGTTCTGGACTCCCCCAACATCGGGAACAATCTTCCTGCATCTAGCCTGTCCAATCCCCATAGGAATTTTGTAAGTTTCTATAAGATCCCCCCTGAATCTTCTCAATTCTAGCGAGTGTAAGCCGAGTCTATCCAGTCTTTCTTCATATGAAAGTCCTGACATCCTAGATGATGTTGCGGGTCGAGAACCAGTCTCGACCCGAATCGCCACCTAACCACGTCCTCCAGAGATGCTGCCCGAGTTACTCCAGAGCTTTGTGTCCAACTTTCTTCATGTAACCTGGTCCACTCGCCGTAGGCACAAGGAACTGCAGATGCTGGTTTACAAAATAAAGCGCCAAGTGCTGGAGTAACTCAGTGGATCGGGCAACATCTCTGGGGGACATGGATAGGCGACGTTTCGGATCGGGATCCTTCTACAGACTCATTCCCTAACAGACAAAATAATTCTGGTGTCTTAGACTGGAAAGCCGTTAGCTGGTCCGATGACTTTAATATGTAGGTAACTAAACGGGGCAGCAAGTCTGGAGGAAGGAACTGCAGATGCTGGTTTGAACCACAAGAAGCTGTAGTAACTCAGCGGGACAGGCAGCATCTCCGAATGAATGAAGGTAGACAAAAGTGCTGGAGAAACTCAGCGGGTGCAGCGGCATCTATGGAGCGAAGGAAATAGGCAACGTTTCGGGCCGAAACCCTTCTTCAGACTGATGTTCTTCAGTCTGAGGAATGGTCCCGTTCCGAAACGTCACCCATTCTTTCTCTCCAGAGATGCTGCCTGTCCCGCTGAGTTACTGCAGCTTCTTGTGCCTATCTTTAGTTTAGAAGCCGGTGTGTTGGGCGGTGCTGTAATAACAAATTCAAATACACTGTTCCAGTGTTGGGAAATTAAACACGTCCACAGTGGAGACCAAATCAGTGAATACCGGGGACGAGCAATAAAAAGGGGGGGATTTGGGGGATGCAGCCTTAAATCATCCACATCAGCGGTGGTCGTAAACCTACACGGACTTTGAGAGTGAAATATCGGGATTTTCGATTCCTCGGTGTGAAAATGCGTGTGAAAAATGCTCCTGATTCATTTGGAGATTAAAACATGCTGCGATTCGGGCAGCTGAAGGGTTAACGAAAGCAATGAGAAATGGCTCTGTCTACATGCTCCTAAAGCAATTCGAAGTTGATTTATAGAGTGGCATGTGCAAATACAAACTAGCAGCGGCGAGTTGCCCCAATTAGATGCACACACAAAAAGCCGCTCGCCGCCACATTTCACCACAGGTTACCACTGTGTCAGTAAATTGGTGTTGTTCCTGAATGTGTCGGTGATATCCTAGCGTTACCACTTCGCGCGAGTAGCTATTTAGCGTTTGTTTTTTTTTAATATAATTCGTCAATGAATAAATCTGAGTTTTTGGGGGGCAATTCGGGCGCAACGAAAACAACGCGATTATGTTGCCTTTTCTGATCAGTCAGCTGGAAAACGGGAGGTGCAAGAGCTGTAACCAAAATAGGAAGTGGGTGTGGTAGAGGCAGAGTGAAGGAAGATGTCTGGCAAATTAATATTAGTGGAGAGAAAAAAAAGTTAATTTGGCGATCTATCTGTCGTTCAGCAAAATATCAAAACCAACAAAAAGCTGCAGGAACATATTTCCACCCTAATCAATCTCCAGACCCGGTGAGATAAAGAATTTGAAGATAGACACAAAATGCTGGAGTAACTATCTTCCATCTCTAGTGATCACCAGCGTCTGTAGGTCATTGCAACAGATAAAGGATGTGGTTGTGTATTAAAGACAAGTTACTTTTAAACATTTGCCCCGTGGGAAGAGATGCAATTGTTGATGTTTTCTTCGGTAAATGTTTGCAATCCGGCGATGTGTTTTGTTTCGCTTTGTATTTGTTCGGCTCGGTTTGTTAACGACATGAATGCGGATAGGGGATTCATTTTCAGACCGCTCTCTCTCCTTCTCTCTCTCTCTCTCTCTCCGCGGCTTGCACCGTTACTTAACACGCCCATGTCTGCCTCCCTGTTTTTTTTTGTCTGCCATGCCAATTTGCATTCTTTGATGGATTGCAGGGGTCTCAAAGAGCACTTCCAGGGAAGCGCTGAAGTACCATCTCGACAAACTCTTAAGAGAGAGGCAACAGTGGTACAAGTATTTGTCCAAACTCGTTGAGTCCACTAAGGCATTCTCTGAGCCCGTGCAAAGATCAATATTGCAGTTTGCCGATGGGCTTTGTACATGCACTCACAGTTTAGGTATTTTAACAATATTAGCTCACAGCTCAATGAAGGGCCGTGCGCGGAGTCGTTAGTCCCAAGTACTGAGAGGAGCGCTCCCTTGAAAACTCGCCCCCAGTTCCCATCACGTCCTGAAATGAATAACCAAACAAAAAGTGCAGGAAAGAGAGAAGCACGCGTCCCCTTTCATTTGGAATCAGGGACTCGCTCCAAGCTGTTTCAAAATTTACTTGGCAAATATTAGCAACATACTTCCAGGCCAATAACGCCGTCTTACTTTTCTGGTTAGAACTGAAGGGTGGGATGGGGCGAGGAGCGGTGGAAAAAAAGAGGAGTCTATTCTGTTTTACTTTGGGGGCGGCTAACAGCTATGAAACATGTTGATCGCATGGTTCAAATGGAACTCCCGGCCACAATTAGCCCTGGAAGTTTTTGAAGGGAACATTTTTTTTTAAAAGAGTTCCTCTGGCTCCTTGTCATTAGGTTTGCGAGAGAACAAGCGATTCTTTTTTCACGGCTGGGTTGCCCCATTGAAAAGTTTGGGTATTGTGCGTCTAAGCCGTCGCAGTGAAAGAGTGGTGTGGGTTCGAGATTGGGCCGGGACGGGTCCTTGGAGCACAGATTGCACATTCCCCGACTTTTACAGCTTTGCCTTTTTTTTTACTGCCGAGAGAGAAAACGGGAGAAAGCTGTTTGGAAAACAATTTGTTAAAAAAAACATGCCTTAACCAAATGCACTGCAGCCAGCAGTCCCGGTGTAAAGTTTTCTTGCAATTGATGCCATTATGACCCTTTTAAGAAAAATTCCTGCGAATGTTTTCTGGAGTTATTTGTCCCACATAAACTGGAAGAAATAAACCCTTTCTTTTCAGCCGGAGTAATTGTGAAAGGATAACACAAGTTTGATTTAATGATTAGCCACCTGACCCTCTGCTCCTCCGAAACCTTTAACTAGAAAATAACTCGCCTTTTTCTAAGGGCATGGGTCTGAATGTTAATCGCACGGAGTAGGGGAGGGGAGGGGAGAGAGAGGGGGGGAGAGAGGGAGCTTCATATTGAAATGGGCTCATTGTTCTGGGTAGCATTTGAAAAGCTGTCGATCCATTCAAGGCTTTATGCAAGTTTAAGGCAAGACACGGCTCAAATCCTTCCATCGCCCGAACGAATGGTCGAAACCACCCCTGTGAGTACACGGCTAATTTTAATGACAATTTTATAACTTTCCAGGTCATTTTATTTTGCAAGCGTTCACAATTTCAGTCCATTTACCATCTGCCATGATTGTGTCCGTCCCCCCCCCCCCCCCCCCCCCCAAGAAGGAATAGCTGTCTAATTTTGAGAGGTTGTATAATTACTTAGGAGATTTTGCTTTTAAGTAAAACATTTTAATTGAAAGCTTCTTTTGCGCCAGGCTTGGGGAGTAAGACTACAGGGAGTTCGAAAGTTTGAAAGATAAAACGCTGTGTTCCTGGTCTCTTCTTGACTGTACATTTTCGGCATGTTGATATGATACAGCTGTGATGTTTAATTCTCTCCCCCCCCCCCCCCCCCCCCCCCCCCCCCCCCCCCCAACCTCCAATAAATCCTGCTCGGTGATGTATATCTCTGCTCCAGTTCGAAAACCCACAGGGAACTTACCATAAAGGAAAATGTAGAACAACCCAGAGAACAATATAGATCGATGGCACAACACACTTGTACCATTCATGCTGCAGTTAACTGCCCGGCAGCCTGTTGTGGATCTTTGATGCGCCGCGGTAAATTGCAGTTAGGAGAAAAAAAAACGCAGTCTGATAGTTTCCCGAGTCTGTTGGTGTCTGGCAGGGACATTTTCTCTCTCTCTACGATAAGGTAAACTTGACTTCTCTTTTGAAACTTAACAGGCTGTTACTATTTCTGTCGCGCTCCGCCGTTGAACTGTCTGCTGCTCTTTAAAATTTGGCAACGTTTACTTTTTCCTGTTGCAACTTTTGTGGATTTTGCTCAAAAATATTATTTGAAGCGTCGAAGAAAGTACTAGTTTAGAGAAACACTGATTTTAATTTTTGGGGTTCCGAGAAAAATGTCCTTGTCTTTTGCTGTTAACTTTTTTCCCCCCCCTTCTTCATCACTTGTTATTCAAACCTCCAGCCCAGGATGACTGAAAATACATTAAAGCTGTTTTGGACAATGTCGTGACTGTACATCTCAACAGGATCACTTGATTCCAGACTGGGCGATATCCTGATCTTTAATTTCAATTAGTGTCCTACAGAGTGGAAGCAAGCCATTCTACCCAACTTGCTCATGCTGACTAACATGTCCCATCTACACTAGTCCCACATACACTAGTCCCACCTGCCTGCGTTTGGCCCATATCCCTCTACTCGTCCTATCCATGTACGTGTCCAAATGTTTCTTAAACATTGCGATAGTACCTGCCTCAACTATCTCCGCTGGCAGCTTGTTCCACCCACCACCTTCTGTGTGAAAAAATGTTACCCCCTCACATTGCTATTAAATTTTTCCCCCTCACCTTAAACCTATGTCCTCTGGTACTCGATTCCACTACTCTGGGTGAGAATCTCTGTGAGTCTACCTCATGTATTCCTCTCATGATTTTGTACATTGGACTGTACACTAATGCCAATGCACTCTTGGGCGATGTATGGCACCAGCATCCTCTGGAATGGCACCCTCTTTGGAATGGTTCGCTAGTGCCAGCAGTGTCTGGGCTGGCATTCCGAAGTCTGTCATTACTGGCTTGGTGCATAGGTGCCAGCCACTAAGGCCAATACAGGTAGGGGTTTGGTGTAATCCCAAACACCCCCCCTTCCCCCTCACACTGGCACTGATACCAGCACCTGCCGCACTGCCTGTGCCAGCTGCAACAGGACGGTGCAAAGATGCCAGCCCCCCTGCAGGATCTTGCACTGATACCAACCCTGCCAGATGGCACATTGGTGCCAGGCCCCTGTAGGACTGTGCCCCTTGGTGTTGCTTGCCACAATGAAATTCCTCGTATGTTGCAAAATTCTTAAGGGGTTGGACAGGCTAGATGCAGGAAGATTGTTTCCGATGTTGGGGAAAGTCCAGAACAAGGGTTCACAGTTTAAGGATAAGGGGGAAATCTTTTAGGACCGAGATGAGGAAAACATTTTTCACACAGAGAGTGGTGAATCTCTGGAATTCTCTGCCACAGAAGGTAGTTGAGGCCAGTTCGTTGGCTATATTTAAGAGGGAGTTAGATGTGGCCCTTGTGGCTAAAGGGATCAGGGGGTATGGAGAGAAGGCAGGTACAGGATACTGAGTTGGATGATCAGCCATGATCATATTGAATGGCGGTGCAGGCTCGAAGGGCCGAATGGCCTACTCCTGCACCTATTTTCTATGTTTCTATGTTTCTAAAACATACTTGGCTAATAAAGTATTATTGTGATAGTGATTGATTGCCATTGGTGCTATCCCCTCGGAGACTGTGCATTGGTGCTGGGCCCTGCAGGACTGCATGTTGTTGCCAGCCGCTTCAAGACTGCATGTTGGTGCCAGTTGCTGCATGACCGTGCTTTGGTGCCAGCCCCTGCAAGGCTGTGAGTTGGTGCCAGCAGTCTCATCAGGACGTGCATTGGTGCTAGCTCCTGCAGGACTGAGCGTTGATGTTATTCGCTGCAAGACTGCGCATTGGTGTCAGCCCTATAGGGCGGCTCTTCAATGCTGATCCCTCCAGGACAGCATGGTGATACCGATACCTTGTGGCATCACACACGGATGGCAGACCATGTGTGGTGATGCCAACCTTTGAGGAGGGTCTTCTGATGCCAACCTTCACTACAGCCAGTGTGCTATTAGGAGCCCCCTGTGGAACCATGCCAGTGTTAGTGCCTTCCCATGTGCCAGGTTGCCTGCAGAAATTCACCCAATTTCCTTTTTTTGTTAAATGAGGACAGAAAATGTTGGAAACACCCAGCAGGTCAGGCAGCATCCGTGGAAGAAGAAACCAAATTAACATGTCAGATTCCCAGCAAAAAACAGTTTTGTAATTTTCCGTCACTTTTTTCTGCGGCTGCATTCATTATTCCAAAATCATTCATGAACCTGAGAGTAATTGGAAAATGTATCTGGAAAGCCTTAGAAATAATCTCACATCAATGGGTTTTACACAATTAGATGTAAAAAGAGACATGATTTTCCGAAAATTATAACTACTCTAAATTCAAATTCACACATGCACTGACTTCACAGCCCAACACCCGGACTTCCATCTGTATATATGTATATAGTGCCGCAGAATTGTGCACCTATCCCCCCCCCCCCCCTCCCCCCTCTCCCTTCTGTTTTTTGTTTTTCTGTTTCTTGTTTTTTGTACTAAATTATATGTATGCACTGAGTACGAGCAGCTTTCAATTTCACTGTACATGTATAGTGACAATAAATGGCATATCTATCTATCTATTTCAAATGTCTGAAGATCTGCATGGAGTTAGAGTGTTACAGTTACAGTTCTGAATATTATAAAATCAGTTCCAAACCTTTTCAATTTTAATTGTATTAAAAGTATTGATCAAAATCAATAGCATGACGAATACCTTAACGGCAATAAAACATATTGGGGGATAGAATTATTGCTTAAGTTTCAATAAAGATATCCATGACAGGTAAATTGTTATTGTTTCCCCTTGCTCCATACAGAAATCGAAAGCCCCTGGCCTGACTATATAAGGGAGCGCAGGAATGCAATCTCGATGCGGCCCCACGGGACAGGGCAGTCCTATTGCAAGATAAATGAAGATCCGTGCAGCTCCAGTGAAGACACTAGCTCTTCCTCAAAAATCAAGAACTCTCTGGGCTCACTGCCGCATTTAACCGAGCCGCAAACTCCCTACCGGGCAGTCTGTTTGTCAGTGGACCCCCGAAATGGCTACATGGACCAACGCTATTGTACGTATCCACTCATCATCTACTCATTTATGTTTTACACTCTCACTGGGCTGCGATTACACTTGATCATGTAAAATAGTGAATGAATCAGAATAGTAACACTTTTTTTTAAATAGACCTGGATGATCACTCATATTTGTCTGGTCCATCAAAGCCTTGTATCGCTGTAATTTCAAACTTTTTGTTTAACACTATCTATCTATCTGATGACTTGCCTGATGAAATCATTCATATTGTAAAGTGATTCTGCTGCTACATGGTAAACATTTGCATGCTGCTTTGTGTTGGGAAATGGCATGCTTCCAGAGGTACAGGTCAGTACGACTTTTGATGGGATATTTTTCAACAGTAGATGTAATTTATTATAGGAAGGTTACAGGTCAAAGGTATCTTAACTCGGAGCAAAGGCAAGATCTGTGGGGATTATCCGAGGACATTAAGTGATGTCTTGGAGGAGAGTGGATAAGCACAGCCAATTACTTTGCTATCCTTTTGACACATCTAGAGAAACTAATTGGCAATGGGCTCGCCTTTGACTGGAAGACAAATTTGTTTTTTGAATTTCTCAGGACGAGGGAAGAAGGGTAGGAAGTCCAAAATGTAATTTGCATTTGGTTATATGTTACGCTACAAGTCAAAACTCAGGAGCAGTTGCAGTTAAGATTGCGGGGAAGAAATTAAACGCTGGATTTGTTGTCTTCAAGATGATGTTAAGAATGCAGAGGGGAAATTACTGTTGACCGATACTTTGAGCTGTGTTTAGCATTGATCATTAAAGCTCAATTCCCTGCATTGTGGTAGATAGGCTACGTGAAATGCATTAAGGAAGGAAAATGCCAAAACACGTGATGGGGGCTCCACATTAAAAGTCTTCTCTAAGTTTCTCTGCCTGGTATTTTTTATCTAAATGATTTTGAGTGGCATACAGAAGCTTATGATCCAAGGCTAATTAATCCACACTGCATTTTGATGACACATTTCATGCTTTGCTGCAAAGCAAAATGGAACGATCCTTTTATGAATTTCAAATGATGGTACTGTGAGAGCACTCATGAGGAGTGAGAAGTATAAAGGAGATCTGACAATTATTTTTTTCCTACACTGAAGGGCGACTGCAATCTGAACTCACTGCCTGAGTACGTGGTGGAAGCAGATGCCACTAAATGTACAAACATTTTCAGTAGCATCTGGACAGACATTTAAATCACCAAGGTGTAGTAGACTCCAAACCAAGCATTGGTTAATGGGATTAGTATAGACAGGTACTTGATGGTTGGTGTGGATGTAATGGGATGTAATGAGTCTAATTCTGTGCTGTATCATTCTCAGACGCTTCCAACATTCCCAGTGTATTGAGGTTCAACTAATGTGAAAAAAAGACACAAAGTGCCATAGTAATGCCCCTGTCCCACTTAGGAGACCTGAACGGAAACCTCTGGAGACTTTGCGCCCCACCCAAGGTTTCCATGCAGTTCCCGGAGGTTGCAGGTGGTTGCCAGAGGTTGCAGGTAGTGGAAGCCGGTAGGGAAACTGACAAAAACCTCCGGGAACCGCACGGAAACCTTGGGTGGGGCGCAAAGTCTCCAGAGGTTTCCGTTCAGGTGTCCTAAATGGGACAGGGGCACAGCAGGTCAGGCAGCACCTCTTGAGAACATGGATAGGTGGCGTTTTGGGACGGGACTCTTCTTCAGTCCCTTCTTTCCCAGTGTGAAGAAGGGTCTGGACCCGAAACGTCACCTATCCATGTTCTCAAGAGGTGCTGTCTGACCCGCTGAGTTACTCTGGCACTCTGTGTCTTTTTTTTTGTAAACCAGCATCTGCAGTTCCTTGTTCCTCCAGGAAATGTGTAATTCTGTTAATTGGGTTTATCCAAGAATTCCAAAGCAATGGCTTCAGTTCTGTCCTTTGAGTTCCCAGAGAGAAAGTTGGGTGGTCACTTATTGGATTTCCTAAGATTATTTATGGTGAAATCCTTTTACAAACTCCAAAAGATTCGAGTTCAATTAGCTGTTTCTGCAAGTTACCAAAAAATATAAGTGGCCATTGATTTTCTCTCCAGGTGAGTCCTCAAAATAGCATATGCAGTGAGCTCTCAGCAAGTCACAAAATGTCCCAGATAGTAACGCACTCGCTTGAATTCAGCAGGAAACTTTCTGCAGAGCAGCACTTACTTCTGGCTGTGGTCAAGGTATACTATACGTAAATAAATACTGTCTAATATTCCCTAGTTGCCGATTCTCCCCAAGCGCCTTCAAAGAAAGTCTACATGTGTTCTCAGAAGTAAATGAAAATCCCCCGAAAAAAAAAAAACTGCCCGTATTGTAAATCTGAAATAACAAAACAGGAAGCCTTGGAAATGCTCAGCGGGTCAGGCAATATCCACAGTGGAAGATACAGAGTTAAAGGCTCAAGTAGATGGCATTTCATATACGTTCTGTCTGACCTGCTGAGTGTTTACAGTTTCTGCTTTTGCCCTTGATGCCATCTGAGCTTTATGTGTGGCTCAAGTTATTTCTTCTACATCCTGATATAATTAAGGTCTTAAGTGATAGGAGCAGAATTAGGCCATTCGGCCCATCAAGTCTACTCCGCCATTCAATCATGGCTGATCTATCTCTCCCTCCTAACCCATTAATAATAATTAACTTACTTTTCTCTTCCAGTTCTACTATAAAACTCTAAACATGATTTCTGTGTTTTCGAGAGAACAGACATTCCAGTAAGAAAATGAGCATCAGTTTGGAGATTAATGAGGAGAAGGGTTCTGATGGAATGGGTTAAATTGAGCGACGTACAAAATATCAGTGCACACAGAACAGTGCAGCCCAGGAACAGGCACTTCAGCCCACAATATCCATGTCGAACATGATGCCAAGTCAAACTAATCCGCTTTGCCTGCATGCGACCCACCTCCCTCCGTTCCCTGCAAAACTATGTGAATGTAGAATGTAAGTAAAGAACTGAAATGCAGTAATGTGTAAAGAAAGTGTGTTGGAGATAGCAATTTACCAGATGCACCAGACGAGCTAAAAGTGCGGAGAGAACTGACAAGGGAGAAATGATAATTTGATCTGACTCTGTCAGTGAAGTGAGAACCACACAGATTGAACCAAATTAACAGTTAAAAAAATCTTTCCGAAATAATTGAGAAAAATAGAGTCAAATTACTGTGGCCTCATTAATTGGACTGAACCTTTGACGTAATTCTTGCAAGAAGGGGCTGAAAAGGCTAAAAAATCCCTTTGATTTTTCTCAACGTTGCCACATGAGGAGTGCTGTGTCGTTAAACTCGGTCTGCATTCATTCTGTACAGTTCACTGTCGGAGGAGCATGTCTGACAGCCTGTTTACGAAGTAGTATTGTTGAAAATATGTCACTGAAGTTTCTTTAAGGTGTAGCTTTTTTAAATAGAGACTGTTTTCCTCTCTAACATAAATCATCAATGTGAGTAGTTTATTTTCAATTTACAAGCAGCAGGAGACCAAGAAGGCAATGATTATTGGGGCGGGCACGTTATTGCACTGTGCAGTGATTTGGGTGTGTTTCAGAGAGTTTATGTGTGTTTTTTTAATAAGAGAACGCAAATAGACTCCCTTTGTAAAATCTAAGCACAGCGGTCCAGAAGTAATCGGATCCGACTTTGCAACTGCATCCGTCCTACTAATTTAGCAATGATGCTAATCTAGTTGATAAATATATGAGTGAATGGTTTGCGCTGAACTGGAGGGGAGAAGAACTTCAGGCGTAGGTGTTTAGTTCTGTATTGCTACAACATCTTTTCAGTAGTTACCTACTGACTGATACCCTGGTGGCATTACTTGCTCCTCTGTGTGTCTTTTTCCCCCACTACTTGATCGGCGGTGTGCGTTTTTGTGCCATTGATCATTTTCTCTGTATCCTCCCACACTGTGGAAGAGAGAAAAAAAACTCACGGCCACCTCTTTGCTGGGAACCAAGACGTGCTTTAATCTTCTTTTTATGTGGGTATGGCTTACAACGCTGAAAGGATTGAATCACCCTTAGCCTCAGACTTTGTCAGCAGTTTTGCAGTTCAGATATCATATTTGCAGAAACAATTTTAATTAGGTTTAATGATGCTAAAATAAGGCAGTTTGGTAAATGTGATACGATTGATTGCAGTTCCTGCCATTTCTTGGCAAACTCTCCATCCTAGCATCAGGGTTTGATTCCTTAATTAGAAGCTTCCCGAGGTGGGTCTGTTCATAATTATGTTTTCCAACTAGATCTTTGTTGATTTTGTTTTGTTTATGTATTATAAAAGAAGCAATGCTGCTTAATCAAGAGGAAGTCTAACTCTATTTTGAAGTGTTCTTGAGTGCTGGTACTGAACCCGATCACATAACTGAGTTGCTGATGGCTGTAGGCATCTTCCAATAATCCTATGGGAGCCACCATTTCATGCGCCCCTCCCAAAGCAGGGAAGATAAAGACTCTTAATGGGAACACATCTTTTCCATAGATATCTTTCCCAGGAACTTGTGTCGGAAGGAACTGCAGATGCTGGTTTAAACTGCAGATAGACATCAAATCCAGCATTTTATGTCTATCTGCAGTCACGACCCGAAACGTCACCCATTACTACTCTCCAGAGATATTGCCTGCCCCGCTGAGTTATTCCAGCATTTAGTGTCTATATCCCTTTCCCAGGAACTTGCTGAGTTTTGATTGTAACTGAAGAAGAAGGGGCAGAAGTAGATGTAAAATGGCTGCCATCGCCATTGACAATTAACTCCATAGTCAGAGATTAGGGTCTGGAAATGTTAATCTCACTCTCATCTTTCACTCCTCAGTCCACCAATCTCCGACTGGCCCCTGTCTCGTGACTGCCCCTCTCATATTACTCTGCTATCCTCCCTCTCCACTCTTAGTCCCAATGCATGGTTTTGACCCAAAATGTCGACCATCCCTTTCTCCCTCATCAATGCTGATCGACTCGCCCAGTTCCTCCAGAGATTGTAGAAACAAGGAACTGCAGATCCTCGTTTACATAAAAAGATACAAAGTGCTGGAGTAACTCAACGGGTCAGACAGCATCGCTGGAGACAATGAATAGGGGACGTTTTGGGTCGGACCCCTTCTGCAGATTGAAGGGTCCTGATTCAAAACATCACCTATCCATGTTCTGCAAAGATGCTGTCTGACCCGCTGAATTACTCCAGCACTTTGTATCTTTTTTTTCCTCAAGCAGATTTTGAAGGGTCTTGACCCGAAACGTCACCTATTCCTTTTCTCCAGAAATGCTGCCAGACCTGCGGAGTTACTCCAGCATTTTGTGTCTATCTTCATTGCAAACCAACACCTGCAGTTCCTTCTTGCACTCTATGTTGCTTGGATAGATTGACTGACTTCTGTGTTTACCTTGAATAGTGAAGCATTTATGTCAAGTGAGTTAAATACTGACTTGCTGTGAACTATTCCATGCTAACGTGAGATCTACTGTTAAATTGCTAGCATGCGAGCTCCACTGTTTGGTGAGTTAGTAATTACATTGTGCGATCAGCCTAATTGTCGGAGTGTGTGCTGAGGTTAAGTGATCTCAGTCAAGGCAGCAATAGTGATACAATTTGCAACACTAACCTTGAGTTGTGAGATGGAAAATCAGTCCAAATGCATGCACTTGATCAAGATGCAATGGTCTCTGCAACATAATAGTGATAACATGCAGGATAGCCCAGTGGAATTTTCCTGCTATTTTGGTTGGGAGGCACCAACCTACTTAGAAATTGCAATAATACCTGCCCCAACTAATATATGAACCACTCACAGAGCCATAAAGCATAAAATTCCTGGGATGTCAGGACTTTCATATGAAGAAAGACTGGATAGACTCGGCTTGTACTCGCTAGAATTTAGAAGATTGAGGGGGGATCTTATAGAAACTTACAAAATTCTTAAGGGGTTGGACAGGCTAGATGCAGGAAGATTGTTCCCGATGTTGGGGAAGTCCAGAACAAGGGGTCACAGTTTAACGATTAAAGGGAAATCTTGTAGGACTGAGATGAGAAAATCATTTTTTACACAGATAGTGGTGAATCTCTGGAATTCCCTGCCATAGAATGCAGTTGAGGGCAGTTCATTGGCTATATTTAAGAGGGAGTTAGACGTGGCCCTTGTGCCTAAAGGGATCAGGGGGTATGGAGAGAAGGCTGGTACTGGATACTGAGTTGGATGATCAGCCATGATCATATTGAATGGCGGTACAGGCTTGAAGGGCCGAATGGCCTACTCCTGCACCTATTTTCTATGTTTCTATGTTTATAAAAAACAGGCCACTTGGACCAAATTGCCCACGCCAACCAACATATACACTAGTCCCACCTCCCTGCATTTGGCCCATATTCCTTCAAATCTACCCTGTTCTAAATGTTTCTTAAACATTACGATAGTACCTGCCTCAACTACATCCTCCAGCAGCTTGTTCCATACACCCACCACCTTTGTGAAAAAAAAGCTTCCCCTCAGGTTCCTATTAAATCTTTCCCACCTCACCTTCAACCTATGCCCTCTGGTTCTCGATCACCCTGCTCTGGGTTTACCGATCCATTCCTCTCACGATTTTGTGCACGTCTATAAGATCACCCCTCATCCTCCTGCGCTCCTGCACAACCCCTCCATATAACTCACGTCCTCGGGTCTTGGCAACATCCTTGTAAAAAAAGTAACCATTTTTACAGACCGCAATTTCAAAGTGAATTATTCAACGAGGAATAAGGGAGAAAAGTGGGTGGTGACTAATGCTCTGGTGAATTTTAGTTGCTGGCAGTGAAATAAAAAAAATCTTGCAGTATCCATTTTACGAAACATACTCTCAGATGAATGAGAAGGAAGTTTATTAAAACATACAGCGGCACGAGGCATCTGGTTCATATTTTGCCTGAAAGTCAGAGTACATATCAAACACAATATAGAATTGTTGTGACTTCAATTCTCTTGAAAAAGATTTTGCAGTTGACATCAGATGTTTTTTTTTTTCCCAAGGAAATGGGATTTTATGAGTTAGAGCATCATTAGGCCATTCGGCCCATTTAATCATGGCTGATTTATCTTTCCTTCTCAACTCCATTCTTCTCCTTTCTCTCCATTGCCCTTGACACCATACGAAACAAGCATCTGTCAATCTCCGCCTTTAAAATATCCATTGACGACCTCCGCAGCCATCTGTGGCAATGAATTCCACAGATTCACCACCCTCTGACTAAAGAAATTCCTCCTCATCTCCTTTCTATAAGTACGTCCTTTTATTCTGAGGCTGTGGCCTCTGGTCCTGGACTATCCCATTAGTAGAAACGTCTCCTCAACATCCACTCTATCCAGGCCTTTCACTATTCGGTACATTTCAATGAGGTTACCCCTCATCCTTCTAAACTCCAGCGAGTACAGGCCCAGTGCAGTCAAAAGCTCATCATATATATGTTAACCCACTCATTCCTGGGATCATTCTCGTAAACCTCCTCTGGACCCTCTCCAGGATCTATCCAGGGTTTGTTTGGTTATGAAAAACCAAACGATGCAGCGATGGTTGTGTTTATCTAAGTAACATACCCACGCACGGGCCCTGCATTGCTTTTTTGTACTCTACACTGTAGTTGTTTACGGTGAGCGTGGCAGAGTATCAGCCTATGTTTTAAAGAGAGATCGTTTTAATAATGTAATTGACCTGCTTTCCTGCAGCAAATTTTTCTTTTGTGAAACAACCGTAGCATCTTGTTTGTGTTTGTCCCAGAGATAAAACGAATAGTGGAAGTTGCTAAGAAAATTGGCAGAGCAAACTGTAACATCGTGTCAGTTTGAGGAGTAATGGCATAAGAATTCCACATGCCCTGGATGAGTCCTTTAAGTTTAATTTCAAGGCAGCTCTGATCTGCTGTACTTTTTCAAACGTGAATACAGCCGCATATGGTAAAATTAACCTGTCCTGTGCTCCAGTGCTGTGGTGTAATCCTTCGCTAAATTGCCGCTGATTATCTTCAATTTTAATTAACTTTTGTTTTGATTGAGCAATTAGCTTTACTTTCTTTCCTGATCCCTCGTTGATCCTCCCACTGAAGCTGTCAGTTCAGACAGGGATTACATTCCACAGGGGCGCTCCGCTGCTCAACCAAATTAGTTGCCGGTGCGCGGGAGGCAAGACAAGCTATTTGACCGCTTAGGCACAGGGTATCAATGCCAGCAAGGGACAATCAGGAACCTGCTGGTGGATTCCTCCCATTCTAGGCTTGATAGTTTAATGCTAATTGGAGGTGGCCTCCAATGCTGCTGTGGGCTTATGTTCATAAGTGATACGAGCAGAATGAGGCCATTTGGCCCATCAAGTCTACTCCGCCATTCAATCATGGCTGATCTATCTCTCCCTCCAAACCCCATTCTCCTGCCTTCTCCCCATAACCCCTGACACCCGTACTAATCAAGAATCTACCAATCTCTGCCTTAAAAATATCCATTGACTTGGCCTCCACAGCCGTCTGTGGCAATGAATTCCACAGATTCACCACCCTCTGACTAAAGGAATTCCTCCTCTTCTCCTTCCTAAGGGAATGTCCTTTAATTCTGAGGCAATGACCTCTGGTCCTAGACTCTCCCACTAGTGGAAACATCCTCTCCACATCTATTCTATCCAGACCTTTCACTAGTGCAAATGCAGCATGGGACAACTCTCGTCAAGTTTGTATCAGTCACTTTTAAGTCAGTCACCATTGGAGCCACCAAGCACCTTAGATGGAATATGCAATGTAAAACCATGCAGTCCTTGGAGACCGCAGCAAACCACAAGCACCCATTCATATTAATCTTGCAGTAATCCTGATTTAACCTCCCTCCACAGACACCACCAACAGATTGCTATTCTGTTCGGGGCAATTAAGGACAAGTTAGACTGGCACTGGGAAGAAACACACTCAATGTGTGCAGGGAGAACATTCATTGGGCGAACGTTCAAACTCCACACTGACAGCATGGGAGGTCAGGATTGAATGAGTGTCACTGGTGTTGTGAGACAGTGGTTCTATTAGCTACACTACTCTGTCACCCCATGGACACCTCACTAATGTCTGACCTCTCTGTCTTAAGGAATTAGTCATTGACATGATTGCAGCAGAAGAGTAGAATGAGCTGCTGAATGTACTGGGGACTGCTCTCTAGTTGTTGGTAGGATGATTCAGTTGCCTGATTACAGCTGGGAAAAAAACTGTCCATGAATCTGGAGGGGACAGTTTCTTCCCAGCTGTTATCAAGCAACTGAACCACCCTACCACACTACAGAGCAGTCCTGAACTACTATCTACCTCAATGGAGACCCTCGGATTATCATTGATCGGACTTTACTGGCTTTTTCTTGCACCAAACGTTATTCATGTTATTCCCTTCATCGCGTATATCTGTACACTATGAATGACTCGACTGTAATCATGTATTGTTTCTCCGCTGGCTGGTTAGCACGCAACAAAAGCTTTTCACTGTACCTCGGTACACGTGACCATAAACTAAACTGAACTACCCTGACTGGGACAAATGGTACTGAATGAAGTATTGGAGTAACTCGGTGGATCAGGCTGCATCTCTGGAGAACATGAATAGGTGGCGTTTCAGATCAGGAACCTTCTTCAGACTGTCTCCAGAGATGCTGCCAGACCCGCTGAGTTATTCCAGCACTTTGTCTCCTCTTTTGCAAACCAGCATTTACAGTTCCTTGTTTCTACTGAATGAAAAATGATAAGAGGAAGTGTGTAAAATCATGAGAGGAATAGATCGGGAAGATGCACAGAGTCTCGTGCCCAGAGTAGGTGAATCGAGGACCAGAGAACATAGGTTTAAGGTGAAGGGGAGAAGATTTAATAGGAATCTGATGGGTAACCTTTTCACACTAATGGTGGTGGGTGGGTGTATGGAACAAGCTGCCAGAGACGTTGTATAAGACGTTGGTGAGATTGCATTTAGAATATTGTGTGAAGTTCTGGACACCATGTTATTGGAAAGATATTGTCAAGCTTGAAAGGGTTCAGAAAAGATTTACAAGGATGTTGCCAGGACTAGAGGGTGTGAGCTATAGGAAAAGGTTGAGTAGGCTGGATCTCTATTCCATGGAGCGCAGGAGGATAAGGGGTGATCTTATAGAGGCGTATGAGATCATGAGAGGAATAGATCAGGTAGATGCACAGAGTCTCTTGCCCAGAATAGGTGAATCGAGGACCAGAGGACATAAGTTTAAGTTGAAGGGGAAAAGATTTAATTGGAATCCGAGGGGTAACCTTTTCACACAAAGGGTGGTGGGTGTATGGAACAAGCTGCCAGAGGAAGTAGTTGAGGCAGGGACTATCCCAAAATTTAAGAAACAGTTACAGGTACATGGATAGGACAGGTTTGGCGGGATACGGGCCAAATTAAGGTACTGTACCTGGGACATATGGACAAGTTGGGCCAAAGGTGCCTGCTTCCACACCGTATCACTCTATGACTATGAAAACTGTTTTGCATTGTTTGTGCTTGTGCTTGACAATTGAATAGTTGAATACAAACATCAAACAGTGAAGGCAAATATTAATATGCACTTTTGGAGATCAAACTCACTGACACATTCATCTCCTCTCATTCGTGACTCGGGTTAATATTGTTATGAAGACAAGTCTCTCCCTTTTCCCAAAAAACATATGTATAAGATCTGACCTGGTGTTAGATTTATTAGCCACTAATTAGACACAGAATAATTAAAGGGAAAAATCCTGCATTATGGAGCTAGTTTATGTTTACTTCAAAGCACTCAGTGTCATTGTCGTAGAGCTATACAGGATGAAAACAGGCCCTTCGGCCCGACTCATCCATGCTAACCATGTTGCCCAACCAAGTTAGTCCCATTTGTCTGTGCCTGACCCATATGCCTCCAGACCTTTCCTATCCGTGGGTGTTACTGCACTGGTCATAGCATATTTACACTAAAAACCCATTAAAGTCATTTGCTTATCATTCAAGAAGTGACTAGGTGGTTAATGGAAAACTGTACTGCAGAGCAGGAAGAAATCAATGAGTGGACATTCAAGTGAGGTCAAATTATGAGTTCAAATCCCACTACGGCAGCCAGGAAATGTAAATTCACTTAATTAGTTAAACAGATCTGGAAATAAAAGGTGGATTCTTTAATGATGATGATAGAACTACCAAACAGCTGAAAAAGCTCCTCTGGTTCGCTCATGTTCTTCAGGGAAGTAAACCCTTATGGTCTGGCTTGTATCTTTCTCAGACGCACATTAACAAGGCCGCTTCTGAATTGGTTCAAGAGTATTTGGTACAGACAGTAAATGCTGACCTTCTTGTGACTCCCACACTCAGTGAATGAACCAAAACAAAAATCGAGGGTGAATCATCCTGAGTGTGACTGGTGATGTAAAGGGGGCTGCTGGCACTCTGCCATTCCTGCAGACGTCCTGGCTTTAGCCAAGATTCATTGACAGGCAGATGGTGTTGCATCTATCCCGACACTGTGTGTCTATACTCCATGTGGAATCCAGCAATGGGAGCCAGTATCGCTGGGATTCACCAAACACAAGTCAAACCAAACCTCCTGGTTTCAGAGGCAATTTTCACCCTGTGGATTAGGAGGCAAGGAGAAAGGTGACTAGTTTGATTTCGTTTATTTTAACGTTTTTAATTATTTCTGAATATTTAAATAAATTTTTAATCCTCAGAAACATTTAAAAAATCTATAACAGTTCACGTGTGATGATAATTTTTTATAACGTGAACTGTTATTGTTTTTTTAAATGTTTCTGAGAATTAAAAATTGATTTTTAATTAACCATCTACATGAGCTTTTAAAAAAAAAAAATGTTTCTAAGTATTAGAGATGTTTAACATTTGTTAGACTTAATTGTAGGCTTACACAGAATACAAATCTTCACCGTTGTTTCCCATCCTATCAGAACCTATCAGGCAATTCAACTGCGGCACATGAAACCTCTTTGCTACATTGGCGAGAACAAGCGCAAACTCGCCGATCGTTCCGCTGAACACCTTCGCTCAGTCAGCCAACGTGATCTCCCAGTTGCCAAACACTTTTAAGGGGCTGTCCCACTGCGGCGACCTAATCCTCAAGTTGCCCTCGACTCGTACTTGCAGCATGGTCGCACACGATCGTAGGAGGCCTTTGTAACTCTTCTCCATGCTCGAGAGTAGGCCCCGCGTACTCGAGGCCTCAGCTAGGTTGAGGCGTATTTTTCAACATACTGAAAAATGCCCGCGAGTAAAAAAAGGTCGCCATGGAAAAAATCGATACTTTTATTACTCATAGGAGTTCGTAGTAGATCGTCATGTTATTTGTAGGTAAACGAGGGTAGTCGAAGGTAATCGAAGGTAGTCGTAGATAGTCTTCGTCATAGTCGAAGGGAGGTTGAAGGAGATCGAAGGAGATTTCTCCACTCTCCACTATTCGGTGTCCAATTTTCCCGAAGTTAGTCGTAGCTAGTCGAAGCTAGTCTTCAACATAGTCGAAGGAGGTCTTCTACATAGTCGAAGGAGGTCTTCAACATGACATTTTTTCAAACTCTGCTAAACTCTTCTAAACTCGCCAATAAGGTCACCCAAGTGGGACAGCCCCTTAACTCTCTTGTGTAGGAAGGAATTGTAGATGCTGGTTTAAGCTGAAGATAGACACAAAAAGCTGGAGTAAGTCAACGGATCAGGCAGCATCTTTGGAGAAAAGAATCATGTGACGTTTCGGGTCGAGTCCCTTATTCAGACCATTCCTCTCATTTCCATGCTGACATTTCTGTCCCGGACCTCATCTGTCGTCAGAGTGAGGCCAGATGTAAATTGGAGGAACAGCATCTCATATTTCGCGTGGGCAGCTTACAACCCAGCGGTATTAATATTGATTTCTCTAACTTCAAGTATCCTTTGCAACCCCTCTCTCTCTGTCACTCCCCCTCCCTAGTTGTCATACTAGTTTTACTGTTTAGTTCCTCTGTCCTTATGCTCATTGTCACCTCTCCCATGGCCTATGGTGTGCCCCACATTACCTTGATTATCGTTGCTTTTTGCATATCTTTCATTTCTCCCAGATACCGTCTATATCTGTTGTTCCCCTTTCCCCTGACTCTCAGTGTGAACAAGGGTCTCAACCCGAAACGTTGCCTATTCCGTTTCTCCAGAGATGCTACCTGACCTGCTGAGTTACTCAAGCTTTTTGTGTCTGTCACCCACTTGTTCCTGATACTTCACTGCCTGAGTCCAGGGTACAAAAGATCAGGCAGATTATCCTTCTGCACCCAGATTATCCAGTTGAGTGTTGGCGGCCATCCAATGTTAACGGCCATTTTGGATAATAAACTGAGGCCAGGACAATCTCACTGCCTCTGGAAGCCCCCCCCCCCCAGTCTGCCAACTATAACATGGGTACAGCACTGAAGCACGACACCTACTTGCATTCCAAGTTGGCAAATACTTTATGTTTGATGGTGTGTTGTTGTTGGAGCGATGAATCATTTCTGTGTTTGTACCTTTATTCAATAATTCGTCTCTTACCAGTTGATCCCACAGTTTCCAGTCATGAGTTTGCAAGTTCAGAACTAGGCTCCCTCTGCTGGGCAGGCAAGTAATAATAAAATAATACACAACTCCAGACACATAATGCAAAACTATAAGGTGTCAATTAATTTCAAACAATATTTTGACATTTTGCTATGTTAATGTTAGCATACAAAAATATAGTGCAATTTGTTACGTTTTAGGGAAAATAATGTAATTAGGGTTCTATCATGCACCAATAGAGTGGGTAGAGCTGTGGCCCCACAGAACCAGGGGCCCGGATTCAATCCTGACCTCGGGTGCTGTCTGTGTAGAGTTTGCATGTTCTCCCTGCGACTGTGGGTTTTCTCTGGGTGCTCCAGTTTCTCCAAGCCACAAGCCAAAGATGTGCGGGTAGGCAGATTAAATGTCGTCTGAAAATAGCTACTTGAGTGATTCATTGGTGGTTCAAAGGTTGAATAGTGTATACAGGGTCTCTGTTCATTGAAGTTTAGAAGACTAAAGAAATAACCGTCAAAACACGCAACATTCTTTGAGACTTGACAAGGATCAATATGGTGATAATTCTAGAACTGGGGGTCATAATCTCAAACTATTGTTGTAGTGTATCCTATGTGTACAGCATGTGTACAGCCCTGCCAAACAAGATACCCATCCAAGCTTTTCCCATGTGCCCATGTTTGGCCTATGTCCCTCTAAACGTTTCCTATCCATAAGTCTAAGACCATTTCACTCAAAGGGTGGTGGATCTTTGGAATTCCCAGCCCCAGTGGGTTGTGGAGGCTCAGCCACTGATTTCATTCAAAACTGGTGTAACTCTAGGATATTTTTGTGTAGAATTACTCCAGTCACTGGGCGGTGGGTAATAATCAGGCCACAGTTGGGTTGCTTTACTTTTCTTTAATCACAGGTAATCACAGAAGCAGGTAACTCAATATTCCATTTGCTGCACAAACATTAAATACAACAATTGCTGGCAGGAACCAAAATTAACGTGGGGGCGAGCCTAACGAAACAAAATCTGACATGGCACCAATTAGTAGTTGAGGCTTTAGAGATACAGCGCAGTAAGTGGCCCTTCAGCCCACTGAGGTCGCGCCAACCAACGTTCCCTCCATCGACTGGCATTATCCTGCACACTAAGGACAATTTACAATTTTATTGAATCCAATTAACCTACAAAAACGTACGTCTTTGGAGTGTGGGAGGAAATTGGAGCACCCGGAGAAAACCCACAGGGGGAACGTACAAACTCCGTACAGACAGCACCCAGGTCCAGGATCGAACCTGGGTCTCCGACGCTGGAAGGCAGCACCTCTATCACTGCGCAACTATGCCATCCATTAATTAGTATTAATTAAGGCCCCCTTCGGTCATGACTGACCATGGGTGATGCATCCTAGTTTGCAGGTGATGTGTGGTCAGATGCAAGCCTGGGTGATGTCATATGGAGGACAGGCTGTTGCCCATGCAGCACGTCCCCCCTCTCCATGCCGCTGATCGATCCAAAGGAACAGCAGGGCCGTTACAGTTTGGCACCAGCGCCATCGCAGGAGCTGCCAGAGCAAGGTTGTCGACAACGACGAACTGCCTTAGGGGCTCCGGATTTTCTTGAGGTTTACTCCAGGAGCCTTTTCCATGACTGGATATGGCCACAAGGCAGTGAAGGTTTTAAATCAGAGCTTTCCCTCTACTAGATGGACTGCCTTCCTAGGCTGACTAGACCCATCAGCCCGAGACTCATGGGGGCGGGAGCGTCTACCTTCCCGTGCAGGTCTATAGCACCTGCCCACTGCCCATTCATTATATTAGTTGTATAACAATAACTTTAGAGACAAAAACGCCAATAATACAGGAACAACAAACAACAAAACTGTAATATAACAAGCAAAGATTATACCTGTTATTGATAACTCTTGGGTATTAGAGAAGCCAAGGAGGGTTTGATCATCATGATCTTGATGAATGACAGAGCAGGCTCAATGGGCAGAATGCTCTACTCTTATTTCTGCTGTTCTTGTACCCTAATCTTGAATCTCAGGTTGGATATGAGAAGGTGTGTGTGATATCTAGCCAATACCTACCCAACATCTCCAATGATGCTAATTATCGGGGCTTGGAACAAGAGTTGCTTGCAGGGATTGTGAAATGACGTCAAAATGGCACCTCTTGCATACAGTGTGGTGATCTGTACAGTCTGTGCTATCCGGGGGATTGGGCTTATGTGTGCTGATAGTCTTGCAAAAAAAGCTATTTCACTGTACGTTGGTAGGGAAACAATAAAGAAACCATCAACTGGCTGTTGCCTTACCTGCACTGTAACATTTCAAAGAAGTATTTGAACAACTTAGTTTATGATGCTCCATAATGCCTTTTTTTTTTTGCATTGGTATCACAAGTCCCAAAGTATCTAGCTGCATACCTGGCTCATGTAGCCTTAAAATTCACATCCAACATGTAAGCTTCCACCCAGCAGTTAATTGGCTCAAAGTAGCAGAGTATCCTTTCTGTGGCCGCTTTTAAACCACATTTGTTCTGCTTGTCTATGCACCATTCTAGTTATTATTTTTATTGCTATCTCAAAAGATAGGGGAGTCAGTGCATTATTCATAAAGCTGGGTTGGTTGAGTTTAGTGATGATGAATAGGTTCAAAGGAGAGGTTTTGTCTGTCAGTGTTCCCGCTGATGGCAGGAAACCTGGCAGAAAATTTGTTAACATGCTTAATGTCTGTGGTTACTGTCACCCATCCATAGTTAGCTTGCAGGCACCGTGATTCTTCACAGGCCTGCTCCTTTGCTGTGCAGCGCTGCAGTGTGACAGCAGCCGAAGCAGACCCATTAATTTGGAGGATGAAATATGCATGCTGCTGATAGATAGTGCGTGTGATGCCTCTGTTATCTAATGAGAAATCTGTTGTGTCAAGAGGGCTTGGGCAAATGGGACTCGGGGTAGAGTTGCCTGTGTTTGATTTAGTTGACTGGAGAGTAAATGTGAGACAAATCTTCTTTATAATTCAGAAATACCCACTGAATCTTAAAAGTTATTCAAAGCCATGCATTAGAGAGAGAGAAAAAAAACAGTATTAGTGTTATTTTTCCAGCTTCCTTACATGGTGAATGGTGAATTAATATTATTTGGTGAAAAGTGAATAATATTAGAACCATATAAAGTGATGGGCTTCACAAGTTCATACAGGATAGGCAGAGTCCAGATGTAAGGTCTCAACTTGAAACATCGACTGTCCTTTTCCCCCCGCAGATGCTGCACGACCTACTGGGTTTGTTTGACCCCCGATAGCTCGTTTGCTTGCAGAGTCAAGTTGGATATAAAGTATGCTTCCTCTGGATTGTCAGAACTAGACAATAGGAGAATCAAGAAAAAGGGCAGGAAAGTGTAGCTGACACGAGTAATGAGTTCAACCATGATCTTATTGAACAGGCTTCTGTACATCATAGCCTTTTGCTCCAACATGTTTGTGCTCAGCTTTAAAAGACTAGTTCCACTTTAGTCCATTTGATATGTCTTTAGACTTTCGAGATACAGGGTGGAAACAGGCCCTTCAGCCCACCAAGTCCGCGCAGACCAGCTACCACCGCATACACCACTGTCTCCTACACTCTAGTGACAATTGATGATTTTTACCGGAGCTAATAAATCTACAAGCCTGTGTGTCTTTGGAGTATGGAAGAAAACCCACATGGTCAAGGGGAGAACATGCAAATTCCATCCAGGCAGCACCGTTAGTCAGGATCGGACCCGCGTCTCTGGCGGTGTGAGGCGGCAGCTCTTCCCATCTAGGGGAATGTGCAACAAGGGAGGATGGGAAGCAAGGTGAAGGATGGTTGTTCAAGCAAGTTAAGAGGCAGGATGGAGGAAAACAAAGGCAGTAACTCTACCACTGCGCCACCAAGCAGCCGCCGCTGTAATTCAGTGGAAGTCGGATTGTGAATTTGGGTCTCACTCAGGAACCAGGCCATGAAATATTAGAATGGCACTCCATGCAAGTCTTTTGTTCATTGATGGTTTAATGGGCATTGGTTCAGATGGAGTATGGACTTGATGGTCCATTTAGCCTCCTGTCCCAATATAATTTAATGATAAAACAAAAAGTGAGGCATAAAAACACATTGGCTGTAAGGGGAATTCACAAGATTGCCAGATTCTGACCTGTCATCTGCAGGGCATTGCTTGAATTAATCTCCGATTCTTTAAATGTGAATCATTCCTGTTATTGTAGACTAACAGAAATAATATTTTATTCTGATATAAACACCATTTACCTTTGAATAGTTAGTGCTTCCTTTCAAACGGCTAGATAGGTTAAGAGTCAAGTTTTATACAGGGTCAAAATATATCAAGTAGAATATAGTTCTCCATTTTGAACATCGTACATCAATGTCTAAGCATGAATTGAGTTTTCCAGCACACCCACTAGATACCCTTGCAGGGAGAGATTGATAATCAGACATTGGTACTGTGGTGATCCTTTGAAATGCCTTCCCTTAAACTATGGGACCCTGGTGGTATTTTTAATAAATATATTCATTTGCAGGTCATCATTGGCCATTGATAATTAAGCTTGAGAAAGTAATGCTGAGTCACGTTCTTAGTCATAGTGATACAGCATGGAAACAGGCCCTTCATCCCAACTTGCCCATGCCGACACATGTCCCATCAGCACTAGTCCCACCTGCCTGCGTTTGTCCCATATCCCTCCAAACCTGTCCTATCCATGTACCAGTCTAATTGTTTCTTAAACATTGCAATAGTCCCTGCCTCAACTACCTCCTCAAGCAGCTCGTTTCATGCACACACCACCCTATGTGTGAAAAGGTTACCCCTCAGATTATTATTAAATCTTTCCCCCTTCACTTGAAACCTATGTCCTCTGGTTCTCAATTCCCCAACTCTAGGCACAAGAATCTGTGCGTCTACCCGATCTATTCCTCTCATGATTTTATACATGTGACTTGTTGAAGTTGCTCCCATTGAAACATATAAGATTATTAAGGGTTTGGACACACCAGAGGCAGGAAACATGTTCCCAATGTTGGGGGAGTCCAGAACCAGGGGCCATAGTTTAAGAATAAGTGGTAAGCCATTTAGAACAGAGATGAGGAAAACATTTTTCACACAGAGAGTTGTGAGTGTGTGGAATTGTCTGCCTCAGAGGGCGGTGGAGGCTGGTTTTCTGGTTGCTTTCAAGAGAGAGTTAGATAGGGCTCTTAGGGATAGTGGAGTTAAGGGATATGGAGAGAAGGCAGGAACGGGGTATTAATTGTGTATGATCTGCCATGATCACATTGAATGGCGGTGCTGGCTCGAAGGGCCGAATGGCCTACTCCTGCACCTATTGCTTATTGTCTATTGTCATTGCACTGAACTGCAGCATTTATATGAGAAATGTGTGATTTATTTCCAACTCTGGATAGAAATACAGAATGCAGAACCACTGATTTTTACCATATTCAGGTCAGACGGTTTAGGAAGGTTAAGTTGTGTTTGCTTAGCCTAGGTCTTAGCGTCTTTGGTGTGTGACTTGCTGTAGTCATCTCCTAAAGGGGGTTTGGTGCAGTTCCTGATTACAATCTTGTTGAAAAACGACATTCAGAATCAGAATATATTCAACAGTGCCCTGCTTGTGTGTGGTGGTGCAGGAACCATGTGGTGCTGAAAGAGTTAATGCTCTTCGGGTTTTGTGATCAGTTTTGTGAACTGAAGTGATCAACAGCAGGGAACGCCATTCGCATTGGGGGAAAAAAATAAATCATCCAGTGTTATAAACAGGAAAGCGGGAGGTGAAGCTTGACAGGGCTGGGCTTGAATGGGCCGTTTCTCCATGTCGGCACATCACACGCATTCCTAGACACACAGGATGAGCTGTGGTTCCAACTGTCTCAGCTACAGTGCAGGCCAAGCGCGACGGAGAACAGGAAAGAAGGGCGAGAAGTTGCGTAGGCCAGCAAATGTTGAGTTTTCATTTTTTGCATCAGGGCAAGTTGAACGAGACAGTCTATGTATTTTTCATTCCAGCCATTTCCTCTTCTCTCCCATTGAGCAGAAGCTTCAGGAACAGCTTCTTCCCCGCTGTTATCAGACTATTGAAGGGTCCTCCCATATGTTAGGATGTAGTCTCGATCTTCCAACCAACTTCATTGCGGACTTGCAATTCCTTGTAACTGTAATGCTACATTCTGTACTCTGGTATTTTTCTCATTGCATTACCTGTTGTACTGGTGTATGACTTGATTGTACTAATGTGCCATACGGTTTGACTGGATAACGCCCCAACCAAGCTTTTCACTGAATCTTAGTAGACGCAGCAGTACAGTTGTTGCCTTACAGCGCCAGAGACCCAGGTTTGATTCTACTATGGGTGCTATCTATACTTGGTACGTTCTCCCAGTGTCCGTGTGGGTTTGCCCCAGGAGCTCTGGCTTCCTCCCACACTCCAAAGACGTATAGGTTTGTAGGTTAATTGGCTTTGGTAGAGATTATAAATAGTCCCCAGTGTGTAGGGTAGTGCTAGGGTATAGGGATCGCTGGTCGGCGTGGACTCGGTAGCCAAAGAACCTGTTTCCGCGCTGTATCTCTCAACTAAACTAAACGTGATAATGATATACCAATATTATAGTGATGTTCAGTTGCAGGTATAGTTTCTCCCAAGTAAAGAGTAAAATTCTCACAGAGTCCGTGCTGACCAGCGATCCACACGTACTAACATTATCCGACATACACTAGGAACAATTTACAATTTTACCGAGCCAATTAACCTACAAACCTGTATGTCTTTGGGGTGTGGGAGGAAACCGGAGATCCCGGAGAAAACCCACGAAGGTCATCGGGAGAACGTACAACCTCTGTACGGACAGCACTCGTAGTCAGGAACGAACCCGATTCTCTGGCATTGTGAGGCAGAACCTGTACCACTATACTCCTGTGCCAACATATTGTTCTACTTTCTATATTCAATGGTGGTGCTTGAATAAGGACAAACAAATTCCCTCTGGGGTCCAATGAAAAATATGTGAAAATAGAAACACTTGCATGTTTCTCTCTCCACAGATGCTGCCTGACCTACTGGGTGTTTCCAGAATGTGGTGATTTTGCTTTAGGCATTAGTGTTGTTATGTGTGTCTGGGCTTGTTTATTGGCCTGAGTGGCTAATAACATGAGTGAACCAGCTGGGATTTTACAGCTTAGGAACAGCTTGAAGGTTTGGTTTTTTTTTACCCATATTTGACCCATAATCAGAGATATAAAAACTCAAGGAAGTGCAGATGCTGGAATCTTGAGCAAAACACAAAGTGTTGGAAGATCTCGGCAAATCAAGCAGCATCTGTGGAGGGAATGAACAGGCGACGTTTTGGGTCAGGATCCTTCTTCAATCCAAGAAAGGATGCCCACCCGAAAAATTGCTTATCCATTTGCTCCTTACTTGCTGCCTGATCCACTGAGTTCCTCCAGAGTTATGAAACCAGGTTCAACTTCTCAAACTGGCCTTGGTGGTAACTGAAGTGGCATTTTCTTGATTCTCAATCTCGGCTTTTGGCATAGCATATGAAATAGAAACATAGAAACTAGGTGCAGAAGTAGGCCATTCAGCCCTTCGAGCCAGCACAACCATTCAATATGATCATGGTTGATCATCCAAAATCTGTATCCCTTTCCTGCTTTTTCCCCATATCCCTTAATTCCGTTAGCCCTAAGAGCTACATAAATCTTACTCTCTTGAATACATCCAGTGAATTGGCCTCCACTGCCTTCTGTGGCAGAGAATTCCACAGATTCACAACTCTCTAGGTGAAAATGTTTTTCCTCATCTCAGTCCTAAATGGCCTACCCCTTATTCTTAAACTGTGACCCCTGGTTCTGGACCTGGACTCCCCCAACATGGGGAACATTTTTCCTGATTCTAGCCTGAAAAAAACTAGCGTAGATGTGGCATGTTGGTCGGAGCAGGCAAGTTGGGCCGAAGGGCCTGTTTCCACGCTGTATGACTTTATTTCACTAATGTAATCACACATTGAATGAAACCTGGTAGACAAAAGTGCTGGAGAAATTCAGCGGGTGCAGTTGCATCAACGGAGCGAAGGAAATAGGCAACGTTTCGGGCCGAAACCCTTCTTCAGAACGAAACCTGGTTGTCAACAGGAGAAATGATGGGGTGAAGTTCAGAGAGTGGTGAGCAATGGTCAGACGCATCGAGAAAAATATCCTGGGGTCCACTTTAAAACTCGTCTTGTTCAACGCAGTATTTGCTGTGCCACCTGGAAATGCATACCAGGGTGTAAGTTCAAGTAAAGAGTGAGAAAGGCCATCGTTGTGTTTTAAAGTCCCAGAGGTCCCCCAGGAGGTGTCTTCTAACAGTAGTAAATAATGGATACACCTGCCTGCAGAGCACTTGGGCAAAATAATTCCCACAACAGGGAAGTGCTAACTCCCAGCTCAGTACGGGGCCGAGATTATCCCCAGTAAAGAAGGAAATCTTAAGTAGCTGGTATCACTTCCAAAGAAATACCTTTGGAATTAATACCTCTTTATTGCTGTTGAATTTTTTTTGCTGAGTTTGAATTACATAGCCCAGCTGAATTATGCATTTTCCCACGGTACCGTTGAGAAAGGATAATCTTATATTCATCTCCTCAGCATTTTTTTTTGTTTTGCTGGTCGGGTATTTGGTGCTTGGATGCTTTGCTGCTGCAGGTGGAGGAACTGCCCGCACAACAATGCGGCTGAGAGGGTAGTCGCGAGCTGCATTTCTGCCAGTGGAGTTGCTCAGACGCAGAGCACACAAAACAGATTGTTGTTATGGGGAGCTTGCCGCGTGCTCTCCTTGACACTTTGATTTCCTTTCCTATCTTTCATCTGTCGTTTCATTTCTCTATGTGTGTCGGGTCTTTATTAGATGCTGAAAGACCTCAGCTTTGTACCTTGTAGCTGTGGATCAATGAAAGAAGAAAATATTTTATGAGCAGGCGCCAGGGAGATGTTCACGACCCATGCAGCACCTTGCGCATTTTTTTTTTTTTTTTTGCATTATAAAGGAGCCGTTAATGTCTCTTGGCAGTAATTATATCTTACATAGTTAAAGAAGTTCGAGAGGAGCTGCTCACTCTGTGCCTCTGAATTCCTAACAATCTGCTTAATGGCACTGCCGGTTAGCCTTATAGGCTGTGTCTCTTGCAGTTATGGTTTGCTAGAAGCCAAAGGCAACCTTAAAATTGAGAACAAATTTTCAGGCGGCACAGTGGCACAGCGGTTGAGCTGCTACCTTACAGTGCCAGAGACCCGGGTTCAATCCTGACTAAGGGTGCTGTCGGTACGGAGTTTGTATGCTCTGCCGGTGACCATGTGGGTTTTCTCTGGGTGCTCCGGTTTCCTACCGTGCTCCAAAGATGTACAGGTCTGTAGGTTAATTAGCTTTGGTAAAACTGTAAATTGTCCCTAGTGTGTAGGATAGTGCTAGTCATCGCTGGTTGGTGGGCAGAAGGGCCAGTTTCTGCGCTGTATCTCCAAATTATAACGTAAAGTTTGAAGTCTAACATTGAAACATTGGGTTAACTTATGATGAACGTTTGACGGCCCTGGGCCTGTACTTACTGGTGTGTAGAAGGATGGGGGGGAACCTCATTGAAACGTACCGAATAGTGAAAGGCCTGGACAGAGTGGATGTGGAGAGGATGTTTCCACCAGTGTGTCAGTCTAGGACCAGAGACCATTGCCTACGAATAAAGGAATGGACCTTTAGAAAGGAGATGAGAAGGAATTTTGTTAGTCAGAGGGTGGAATTCATTGCCACAGACAGATTTGGAGGCCAAGTCAATGGGTATTTTTAAGGTGGAGATAGACAGATTCTTGATTAGTAAGGGTGTCAGGGGTTATGGGGTGAAGGTAGGAGAATGGGGTTGAGAGGAAAATATGGATCCGACATCACTGAATGGTGGAGTAGACTTGAGTCAGAGTCAGAGTCAGAGTCAGAGTCAATTTAATTGTCATTTGGACCCCTGGAGGTCCAAACGAAATGCCGTTTCTGCAGCCATACATTACACACAAATAGACCCCAGACACAACATAATTACATTTTACATAAACATCCATCACATAGCTGTGATGGAAGGCCAAATAACTTATCTCTCCACTGCACTCTCCCCCCCCCCCCCCGATCAGAGTCAAAGTCATAGCCCCCGTTTGGCGATGGCGATTGTCCCGCGGCCATTAAAGCCACGCCGGGTTGTGCGAGGTCGCACACCGGGTCTTGGTGTTGGAGCCCCCGGTGTGCGCTCGCAGAGTCCGCGGCCATTCCAGCCGCGCGGGGCAGTGATGTAGGCCCCGCTCCAGGAGCTCTTCAACCCCGCAACTCGGGCGGGAGAATTCGCCGTTGCAGGAGCCCCGAAAAGCGGTCTCCTTCCAGGGAGCCGCGGGCTCCCGGTGTCGCCGTCCACAGACCTGTCGTTGGAGCCTCCGACTCTCCGGTAGCAGCAGCAGCAGCAGCAGCAGCAGCAGCAGCAGCAGCGCTCCTCCACCGCTCCACCCGCTCCGGACTCGGCCAGCTCCGCGACGGCAACGGTGAGTCGGCACCAGAGTCCCCGGCTTCTTCCCGTTGGAGGCCGCTCCTCGTTGCGGCCTCAACGACACCTGAGACCCGACGAGAAAAGGTCGGGTCTCCAGTGCAGGGAGAGATTCAAAATGTTTCCCCACCCCCGCCCCCCCACACACACACCCCAACATAAAATAACAAAAACTACATAAAAACACAGACAAAAAATAATAAAAACGCGGACAGACTGCAGAGGCCGCTGCTGGCTAGAGCCGCGCCGCCTGTGGGCCGAATGGCCTAATTCTGCTCCCAGAACATATGAACAAGATATCCTAACTGATATCTACCCATCTACACAAGAAAATATGTAAGTGTAGGACTCTTGACCAACCTGCACTCACATCCCCACCATTCCTATATCTCACCCCCCCCCTTTCAATATGATTATAGATCTCTGCCTCAGATCTAATTTGTGTAGGAAGGAACTGCAGATGCTAGTTTAAACCAAAGATGGGCAAAAATAGCTGAGGTAACTCCACGGGACAGGCAGCATCTCTAGAGAGAAGGAATGAGGCGACGTTTCGGATCGAGACCCTTGGTTTCGACCCAAAACGGCACCCATTCCTTCTCTCCAGAAATGCTGCCTGTCCCGCGGAGTTACTCCAGCTTTTCGTGTTTACTTTCAGATCTAATTTGTTCCCTTCACCACTGGTGGATGCAGCGAGAGCAAGCTCTCACAGACTATAAAATGACAATTATGATTGGGTCACACGTAGTGGCTGGGAGATAAATAAACAGGGACATTGACAGAATTTTCACCTCATTCCTTCAATTGATTCCAACGGACTCTATTTTTTCACTCAATGGCTTTCTGTAGCTCATTTCTCGTGTGAAGCTGAAACCAGTTGGGTATTTTCAGCGGAGCCGACAACCTGTGTTGGAAAGGAACAGCAGATGCTAGTTCATAAGGAAGATATGATGGAGTAACTCAGCTTGTTCAGGCAACATCTCTGGAGAAAAAGAATAGGTGACGTTTCCAGTCGGAACGCTTCTTCAGACTGAAAGTAGAGATGAGGAAATAAATCGGAGGTGAGGAAAGGCCAGAATAAATCAGGGCTGGCAAAAGATAACCCTGGGATGGATGGATGGAGCCCATGATGGCCCATTGATGGCTGGGAAGGGATACAAGGATGTGAACAGTGGAATTACAGAGATGCTGCCTGACCCGCTGAGTTACACCAGCATTTGGTGTCTATCTTGGGTATTTCCAGCATTCGGTTTGTGGGTTCCTATTGGTGATGCATGACAACATTATGGAGCACTAATGTGCAAATGAAATTGAGTACAGATCAAATATGATCCAATTGGATTGCAGTAGTAGATAGACTGAATAGTCTTTGAGAAGGAACTGCAGATGCTGGAAAATCGAAGGTACACAAAAATGCTGGAGTACCTCAGCAGGTGGAGTAGACTTGGCCGAGTACGGGGCCGAGATTATCCTAATGTTTCGGATTGGATTATCCTTCGGTTTCGGCCCAAAACGTTGCCTATTTCCTTAGCTCCATAGATGCTGCTGCACCCGCTAAGTTTCTCCAGCATTTTTGTGTACCTTCGAGCTGAATAGTCTGTTCCATGGGTCCTATGAAGCACTTTGGTACTTTCCTAAACATTAAAAAGCTCTATATAAATCCAAAAGGAACATACTATTGATACTAAAATATTGAAATAAAACCAGCAACGCTTGGATAAAATCAAATCGGGCATCATCAATGGAAAGAAAAGTACGTTTGCTCTCTCCACGAATGTTCCCTAGCCGCCTGATTTGTATCCAGACTTCTGTGTTGCTCAACCAAAGCACAATCTTTTTTTCCATGAATCTAATGCCAGAAGATGGTTCTGCACCTCATCCAAGGTAGAAATTCATCTTCAACTGAATGCACCAGATGTGCTAACAGAGGCACAAATGAAGTGCAGGTACTGGATTCTTGAATAAAACATGAAGTGCTGGAGGAACTCAGCGGTCAGGCATCATCTGTGGAGAGAATGGACAGGCACTGTTTTGGGTCGGGACCCTTTTTCAGACTCTTTTTGGGATTGCTAATTAGCCTGATTAACCTGAATGCTACACATTCAGAGGTGGTGACATTGGAGTGGGTAAGGGGAATGGGGAAGTCGGAAGTAAGGTCCCAACTTGAAACGTCGCCTCCCCTTTCCCTCCAATTATGCTGCCTGACCCACTGAGTTCCTCCAGCATTTTGTGTTTTACACCGTATAGACAATAGGTGCAGGAGTAGGCCATTTGGCCCTTCGAGCCAGCACCGCCATTCACTGTGATCATGGCTGATCATCCACATTCAGTACCCTGTTCCTGCCTTCTCATCATATCCCCTGACTCCACTATCTTTAAGAGCTCCATCTAACTCTCTGGAAAACATCCAGAGAATTGGCCTCCACTGCCTTGATGGAGGGCCAATGAGCCAGAGAATTCCACAGATCCACAACTCTCGGGGTTGAAATAGTGTTTCTTCATCTCCGTTCTAAATGGTCTACCCCTTATTCTTAAACTGTGGCCCCTGGTTCTGGACTCCCCCAACATCGGGAACATGTTTCCTGCCTCTAGCGTGTCCATTGAAGTTAGCTTCTGAAATCTGGTGCTATTGATTTCAGTGGAATCGTATTTCTGGTCTACATGCCACTCATTGAGTATCTAGATTTTTTGCTTGCACACTTTCCAATTATATTAGATCATACCATGCATGAGTACACTCGAGCCACACACAAATATAACAGGTAGCGCAAAGAGAAAAACACTTAGAGAGAAAATGTCCAGCATCCACAATGAAGGTAGGTTGGAAGATCGGGACTATCCCCTAACTTATTTAGTTTAGTTTAGAGATACAGCGCGGAAACAGGCCTTTCAGCCCACCGAGTCCAAGCCGACCAACGATCCCCGCACATTAACACTATGCTACACACACTAGGGACAATTTACGCCTACACCAAGCCAATTCACCTACAACCCTGTACGTCTTTGGAGTGTGGGAGGAAACCGAAGATCTCGGAGAAAACTCATGCGGTCACGGGGAGAACGTACAAACTCCTGGGGGAGTTGGGGGAGGTGGGACCAGTACAAACAGGACGGTCTGCACCTGGACTGGAATGGAACCAATGTCCTTGGGGGGGGTGTTTGCTACTGCTGTCGGGGAGGATTTAAACTAATGTGGCAGGGGGATGGGTACAAGAGCAGAGGGGCAGGGGGGTGTAAAATGAAGGTAGAAGCAATAGGTAGCAAGGTGAAAAGTAAAAGTGGCAGGCAGACAAAACCAGGGCAAAAATCAAAAAGGGCCACTTTTCAACATAATTGTATAAGGGGTAAAAGCGTTGTAAAAACAAGCCTGAAGGCTTTGTGTCTCAATGCAAGGAGTATTCGTAATAAGGTGGATGAGTTGAACGTGCAGATAGCCATTAATGATTATGATATAGTTGGGATCACGGAGACATGGCTCCAGGGTGACCAAGGCTGGGAGCTGAACATCCCGGGATATTCAATATTCAGGAGGGATAGAGAGAAAGGAAAAGGAGGTGGGGTAGTGTTGCTGGTTAGAGAGGAGATTAACGCAATGGAAAGGAAGGACATTAGTTTGGAGGATGTGGAATCGGTATGGGTAGAGCTGCGAAACAATAAGGGGCAGAAAACGCTGGTGGGTGTTGTGTACAGGCCACCTAACAGTAGTAGTGAAGTTGGGGATGGCATCAAACAGGAAATTAGAAATGCTTGCGACAAAGGCAAAGCAGTTATAATGGGTGACTTCAATCTACATATAGATTGGGTGAATCAAACTGGCAGGGGTGCTGAGGAAGAGGATTTCTTGGAATGTATACGGGATAGTTATCTAAACCAACATGTAGAGGAACCAACGAGAGAGCTGGCTATTTTAGACTGGGTATTGAGTAATGAGGAAGGGTTAGTTAGTAGTCTTGTTGTGTGTGGCCCCTTGGGCAAGAGTGACCATAATATGGTTGAGTTCTTCATTAGGATGGAGAGTGACATTGTTAATTCAGAAACAATGGTTTTGAACTTAAAGAAAGGTAACTTTGAGGGCATGAGACGTGAATTGGCCAAGATTGACTGGCAATTAATTCTAAAAGGGTTGACGGTGGATATGCAATGGAAGGCATTTAAAGACTGCATGGATGAACTACAAAAATTGTTCATCCCAGTTTGGCAAAAGAATAAATCAGGGAAGGTAGTGCATCCATGGATAACAAGGGAAATCAGGGATAGTATCAAAGCAAAGGATGATGCGTACAAACTAGCCAGAAAAAGCAGCATACCGGAGGACTGGGAGAAATTCAGAGACCAGCAGGGGAGGACGAAGGGCTTAATTAGAAAAGGAAAAATGGATTATGAAAGAAAACTGGCAGTGAACATAAAATCTGACTGCAAAAGTTTTTATAGATATGTGAAAAGAAAGAGATTAGTTAAAACAAATGTAGGTCCCTTGCAGTCAGAAACAGGTGAGTTGATCATGGGGAACCAGGATATGGCGGACCAATTGAATAACTACTTTGGTTCCGTCTTCACTAAGGAAGACATAAATGATCTGCCGGAAATAGCAGGGGCCCGCGGGTCAAAGGAGGTGGAGGAATTGAGTGAAATCCAGGTTAGTCGGGAAGTGGTGTTGGGTAAATTGAATGGATTAAAGGCCGATAAATCCCCAGGGCCAGATAGGCTGCATCCCAGAGTACTTAAGGAAGTAGCTCCAGAAATAGTGGATGCATTAGTAATAATCTTTCAAAACTCCTTAGATTCTGGAGTAGTTCCAGAGGATTGGCGGGTAGCAAACGTAACCCCACTTTTTAAGAAGGGAGGGAGAGAGAAAACGGGGAATTACAGACCAGTTAGCCTAACATCGGTAGTGGGGAAACTGCTAGAGTCAGTTATTAAAGATGGGATAGCAGCACATTTAGAAAGTGGTGAAATCATTGGACAAAGTCAGCATGGATTTACGAAATGTAAATCATGTCTGACGAATCTTATAGAATTTTTCGAGGATGTAACTAGTAGCGTGGATAGGGGAGAACCAGTGGATGTGGTGTATCTGGACTTCCAGAAGGCTTTCGACAAGGTCCCACATAAGAGATTAGTATACAAACTTAAAGCACATGGCATTGGGGGTTCAGTATTGATGTGGATAGAGAACTGGCTGGCAAACAGGAAGCAAAGAGTAGGAGTAAACGGATCCTTTTCACAATGGCAGGCAGTGACTAGTGGGGTACCGCAAGGCTCAGTACTGGGACCCCAGCTATTTACAATATATATTAATGATCTGGATGAGGGAATTGAAGGCAATATCTCCAAGTTTGCGGATGACACTAAGCTGGGGGGCAGTGTTAGGTGTGAGGAGGATGCTAGGAGACTGCAAGGTGACTTGGATAGGCTGGGTGAGTGGGCAAATGTTTGGCAGATGCAGTTTAATGTGGATAAATGTGAGGTTATCCATTTTGGTGGCAAAAACGGGAAAGCAGATTATTATCTAAACGGTGGCCGATTGGGAAAGGGGGAGATGCAGCGAGACCTGGGTGTCATGGTACACCAGTCATTGAAGGTAGGCATGCAGGTGCAGCAGGCAGTAAAGAAAGCGAATGGCATGTTGGCTTTCATAGCAAGAGGATTTGAGTATAGAAGCAGGGAGGTTCTACTGCAGTTGTATAGGGTCTTGGTGAGACCACACCTGGAGTATTGCGTGCAGTTTTGGTCTCCAAATCTGAGGAAGGACATTATTGCCATAGAGGGAGTGCAGAGAAGGTTCACCAGACTGATTCCTGGGATGTCAGGACTGTCTTATGAAGAAAGACTGGATAGACTTGGTTTATACTCTCTAGAGTTTAGGAGATTGAGAGGGGATCTTATAGAAACTTACAAAATTCTTAAGGGGTTGGACAGGCTAGATGCAGGAAGATTGTTTCCGATGTTGGGGAAGTCCAGAACAAGGGGTCACAGTTTAACGATTAAAGGGAAATCTTGTAGGACTGAGATGAGAAAATCATTTTTTACACAGAGAGTGGTGAATCTCTGGAACTCTCTGCCACAGAGGGTAGTTGAGGCCAGTTCATTGGCTATATTTAAGAGGGAGTTAGATGTGGCCCTTGTGGCCAAGGGGATCAGAGGGTATGGAGAAAAGGCAGGTACGGGATACTGAGTTGGATGATCAGCCATGATCATATTAAATGGCGGTGCAGGCTCGAAGGGCCGAATGGCCTACTCCTGCACCTAATTTCTATGTTTCTATGTACAGACAGCACCCATAGTCAGGATCGAACCCGGGTCTCCGGTGCAGCAAGCGCTGTAAGGCAGCAACTCTACTGCTGCACCACCGTGCTGCCCAAAGACTATTGTGAGGACTATTAAATAACAGAGGGAAGAAGTGATTTCTGACTCTGATGGTACATGCTTGCAGGCTTTTGTTTCTTCTGCCTGATGGGAGAGGGGAGTGAATTCCAGTGCAAGCATGCCAACAACACATCAAACAGAAAACCTATTTCTGGATATATTTTAGATGTCAAAAGTATATTTTTAGTTTGTTTTAAGCGTTCCGCAAGGATCCTCCACCATGCTTAGCGGTTTTACCTTGTGCATCTTTCACTGGCCTTTGGATGGTGGCTCTGTCCCTTTCGCAGTGTAAAACCTTTTATCCTGGTTAATCTTGGAGATAATAAACTTTTTGTTTAAAGCAATTACTTAATCCTGGTGATCTCCAGCATTAAGTAGGACTGTTATTGAGTTGGTAATAAATCACAGCTTAGCCAGGTGGGTGATTACTCAGAACTGCAATCACTCTTCGGGACCAACGCGATACCTTGGCAATTTTAAGTGCTGTAATTATACAAACAGCATGTTAACAACAAACAGTTTGTATGCAAGACAGTGAGTTGCCCCATGAATTTTTGCTCATTTTCATTTTTTTACTGCGCGCTCCTCCCGAGCAGAATGATACATAGATGTTATTAGCAGGTACTGGAAACACATCTGCTGGATGCAGATAATTTAGTCATCTAAGCACAATCTGTTTTTTTTCTCGAAAAAAGGACTAGATAGCACTGTCGTCAAGTGCCTTACACGCACCGTGCTTCCCAGTAGTATTCCTATTTAAAGAGGCCTCAACAACAACATCCCACTCATTGTTTGCAGCTTTAGGAAGAAATCTCAGGATTAGCACACTTACGAACGTGTTCTGCTGTTTACTCCCTGCCACTACATAAGGTGTTGATTCCTTGTGCTTCACGCATATCTACCTACCTACTAACCTCCCCGCATTGCCACCACAATGGCCATGAAAATTGCTCCCAATGGCCATGAAAATTAACAAGCTATGTGATAATGAATGATTATACAATAAGCCTGATCTATTGAGTGCCCATGTTCTTGTGTACATATACAAGGAGCACTCAGATGCTTGCCATAGAGGAAGTACAGAGAAGGTTAACCACACTGATTCCTGGGATGTCAGTACTTTCATATGAAGAAAGACTGGATAGACTCGGCTTGTACTCGTTAGAATTTAGAAGATTGAGGGGGGGATCTTATGGAAACTTACAAAATTCTTAAGGGGTTGGACAGGCTAGATGCAGGAAGATTGTTCCCGATGTTGGGGAAGTCCAGAACAAGGGGTCACAGTTTAAGGATAAGGGGGAAATCTTTTAGGACCGAGATGAGAAAAACATTTTTCACACAGAGAGTGATGAATCGTTGGAATTCTCTGCCACAGAAGGTAGTTGAGGCCAGTTCATTGGCTATATTTAAGAGGGAGTTAGATGTGGCCCTTGTGGCTAAAGGGATCAGGGGGTATGGAGAGAAAGCAGGTACAGGATACTGAGTTGGATGATCAGCCATGATCATATTGAATGGCGGTGCAGGCTCGAAGGGCCGAATAGCCTACTCCTGCACCTATTTTCTATGTTTCTATACGCTCACGCACTAATGCTCGTTCCCCTAACTCTTGCCAGCACAGATTTCTTAATAGGATCTTTGTAGATTCTCCAGTGCCCTCATTTTGCCTGTTGTAGCACAGTGATCCCCACCATGTTTAAATCAGCACATCACAGTGATTCTTTGAGGTGAGAGGGACAAAGTTTAAAGGAGATGTGCAAGGCATGTTGTGTACACAGAGGGTGGTGAGTGCCTGGAATGTGCTGCCGGGGGTGGTGGTTGAAGCAGATATGTTAGCGGCATTTTAAAAGATTTTTGGCTCGGCTTACAGATACGCAGGGAACAGAGGGCTATGGGTCTCGTGCAGGTTGATAAGTGATGGTCTTGCTATCGTGTTCACCACAGACATTGTGGGCTGAAGGGCCTGTTCTTGTGCCGAACGGTTCAGTGCACTCACATGCCACCAAATTGCCCAGCCTTTGTCATTAAACCCAAATGTAAAAGCAAACTATCCCATGCCATCGGGATGCAGGACGAAACTGGAGAAAACTGCAGGTTTACACTTATGCCCCTGTCCCACTTAGGAAACCTGAACGGAAACCTCTGGAGACTTTGCGCCCCACCCAAGGTTTCCGTGCGGTTCCTGGTGGTTGCAGGTGGTTGCCGGAGGTTGCAGGTAGTGGAAGCAGGTAGGGAGACTGACAAAAACCTCCGGGAACCGCACGGAAACCTTGGGTGGGGCGCAAAGTCTCCAGAGGTTTCCGTTCAGGTTTCCTAAGTGGGACAGAGGCATTACTCTGCAACGTTGCCTCTCGGTTCACTTTAGTTTATTGTCACTTGTACCGAGGTACAGTGAAAAGATTTTGTTGCTTGCTAACCAGTCAGCAGAAACACAGTAGATGATTTACAATTGAGTCGTCCACAGTGTACAGATGCATGATAAAAGGAATAAAGTTTGGTGTAAGACAAAGTCCAGTAAAGCCCAATTAAACACAAAAAGCTGGAGTCTGAAGAAGGCTCTCGACCCAAAACGTCACCCATTCCTTCTCTCCAGAGATGCTGCCTGTCCCGCTGAGTTACTCCAGCTTTTTGTGTCTTCAAATCTTCAATTTAAAGCAGCATCAGCAGTTCCTTCTTATACAAAGTCCATTTAAAGATAGTCAGAGGGTCTCCATTGAGGTGGATGGTAGCTCAGGACTATTCCCCAGTGGTTGATAGGATGGTTCAGATGCCTGATAACAGCTGGGAAGAAACTGTTCTTTAGAAAGAAGAAGGCAGGTGAATGAGGTTGAGAGGGAAAGATAGATCAGCCGTGACAGAATGGCGGAGTAGACCTGATGGACCGAATGGCCTAATTCTGCTCCTAGAACTTAATGAACACATGAATGTGGAGGGTTGATCCCAGCCTGCTGGAGCTGTGAGTTAGCAGCATGAACAGCTGTGCCACAATGCTGCCATGTTGTGCCATCAATAACAGCTGTGACTCGTGACCCAGATGGAAGTCCCACCTCTGAGGATGCAGCCCCCTGCCAACTCCTGCAAGATTGTACGAGGGTAACTGAAGATTCGTAAGTTCTTAAGTTTCTAGGAGCAGAATTCAGTCCATTAAGCCTACCCCACCATCCAATCATAGCTGATCTATCTTTCCCTCTCAACCCCATTCTCCTGCCTTCTCCCCGTAACCCCTGACACACTCACTGATCAAGAATCAGCCAATCTCCACCTTAAAATACCCATTGACTTGGCCTCCACCGCCATCTGTGGCACTGATTTCCACAGATTCACCACCCTCTGACTCAATAATCTCCTCCTCATCTCCTTCCCAAAGGTACAACCTTTTATTCAGAGGCTATGGCTTCTGGTCCTCAGCTATCCCACTAGTGGAAACATCCTCTCCACACCCACTGTATTCAGGCCTTTCACTAAGGTCTCTGGGAATGCAAGGCAATACAAGTGCGGCCTTCGTGCAACTTTGAATAGAGTAGAAAGTTGCAGCGCATGGCTCAGTGGTTTAATAACATTGACAACTCGCACTAATGCAGCAGCTGCATTGTAGGGAAAAAATGCCCTGGGCACTCAGCAGCGAAATAGAGAAAAATATATTCCTAAGCAAATGAAGAAATATTAGACATATCCAAAAATATGGTTAAAGAGGTCAGTCGTAAGGAGAGTCTAACTACCTTAGATCGGTGTCTTGATTGACCTCGGGTTTCTGTAAGAACTGATGTCAGGAAGGAGATTTCCTAAAACCCCTCTTTTTTTTTATATACCTTCAGCATCACACCGGATCAACTGTTAATTCTGTGAAAATCTTCTTTACTGGCCTGATCTTGCCTTCCTCCGGGGCTTTGCCAAAGCTTTGATCAGTGGAACATTATTTTTTTCCTTCCTCTTTCAAAGGTTTCCAAAATGCAGGCGGAATAGAAATGTTGCAAGCCATCCAAACCATTAAAGGCGAAAGCTTGAGACTAAGGGCTTAACCTCCGAAAGGAAATAATATATCGCCAGGCTAGGAAACAGATACAAGGGGATGGTCAGCTGGAAGGAACTTGGCAATCTGCAAACCAATTCTAGCTTTTACACCTTCCCTCTGAAGAAGGGTCCCGACCTGAAACTTTGCCTGTCCATTCCTTCCTAAAATGCTGTCTGTCCCACTGAGTTAGTCATTGTCATATGTACCGAGGTACAGTGAAAAGCTTTTGTTGTGCGCCAACTAGTCAGTGGAAAGCCAATACATGATTGCAATCGAGCCATCCACAGTGCACAGATACATGATAAAGGGAATGTTGTGAATGACATTTGGAGCAAGATAAAGCCAGCAAAGTCCAATCAAAGATAGTCCAAAGGTCTCCAATGAGGTGGATATTAGTTGAGGACTGCTCTTTAGTTGTTGGTAGGATGGTTCAGTTGCCTGATAACAGCTGGGAAGAAACTGTCCCTGAATCTGGAGGTGTGAATTTTCACACTTCTACCCCTTTTGGGGAGAAGAGGGAGTGGCCGGGGTGCAACTCATCCTTGATTATGCTGGTGGCCTTGCCGAGGCAGCGTGAGGTGTAAATGGAGTCAATGGAAGGGAGGTTGGTTTGTGCAATGATCTAGATTCCAGCATCTGTAGTTCCTTGTGACTCAAAATCTGTTCCATCCATTAAGGGGGAAATTCATGACATTTGGTCAATCTTTGGCTGCTCAACACCCGGCTTGAGATCTAAATATTCTGTTGGTTTATGTTTCATTCTCAAGAAGAAGAGGTCATTCTTTGCCATTCGCTCTTTGACCTTCTTTGCTGCCTTATTTTGTTTTGAAGGACCATTTGCAAATATAAGTAAAAATTTGAATGTTTGATTTAACCTTCAGGTAAGAATCATAAATAATGAATCCAGCTCCCCAAGCAGGCAATTAGTTTGCACAATTGAATATAGTATTACATATGTAAATCTAACCCAGACACCCAATGAGCATGGCTTCTTTTAAGAGTTCAGGAGTTTTTCCAATTAAAACATAATCATAAAATGCTGAAAATATACAGCAAGTCAGGCAGGATCTGCAGAGAGAAAGAAAACAGAGTTAGTATTTAGGTTTTGTAGAAAGGAACTGCAGATATACACAAAATGCACCTCTGAAGAAAAGGAATAGGTGCCGTTTCGTGTTGAGATCCTTCTTCAGACGGTAGATGCTGGTTTATACCGAAGACCGACACAAAATGCTGGAGAAACTCAGCAGGTCGGGCAGCATCTCTGGAGAAAAAGTGTGGGTGACGTTCTGTGTCTGAAGAAGAGTCCCAACCCGAAACGTCACCCATCCTTTTTCTTCAGAGATGTTGCCTGACCCGCTGAGTTGCTCCAGCACTTTGCGTCTATCTTTAGTATGTTAGGTTGGCGACCTTTCATCAGAACATAAGCAGTTTTAGACACGGGGAAAACGGAGGGATGTGATGGAAGGCATGGTGAGGAGATACACGTGTTATTTACGCTAATTCTGGCACTGCAGCATGTTCATTCTGTAAAGATGTAAGAGCGCACACTATAGCTTTTGTTACGGAGGAAGAAAAATGTCTCAGCTAGTTTGCAAAGGGGGGCACCTTTTATCGTAATTGCTTGAGGCAGTCGTTGAATCTTCAGGTGCTCGGCAAGTTTCATATATGCATGAGGTTGGCAGTGCTGCACTTCCCACCCATCTTATGCCCTGAGAGGATAACAACAGAGCCTCTTGTAACTTAATAAAATATGTTCTTGATGTTATTCATTGAACAAAAATATTTTGGCTTCCTTAAAGGGGAACAGTGGAGGACCAAAATGGAGGTGGGTGGACCTCCACACCTTTAATTAAATGATAAGACTTTAACGATGGGCTCCTGGAGTAAGTCTTGTCATGCCTCTGACTCTGGGACAGAGGAATGTCAACAAAGTGGAGTTGCATTTTGAAACATAGAAACATAGAAAATAGGCGCAGGAGTAGGCCATTCGGCCCTTCGAGCTTGCACCGCCATTCAATGTGATCATGGCCATTTGCTTGAAGATAGACGCAAAAAGCTGGAGTAACTCAGTACGTCAGAAAGCATCTATGGAGAAAAGGAATGGGTGACGTTTTGGGTTGAGACCCTTCTTCAGTCTTCAATCTTTGGTTTAAACCAGCATCTGCAGTTCCTTCCCACTCATTTTGCTTGAGACAACTTGACTACTTTAAGGAGCCAAAAAAAATACAGACCATTGGAGGAACTCAGCAGGGTCAGGGTGCATGTGTGGAGGACAACTGGGGTATGGACAGTGGGTGGGGGGGGGGGGGGGGGGGGGGGGGGGGGTGCAAGGTTGGGTAAGGCAAGTGGTAGTGAGATTTGGTGGGTCCAGAGGGTGGAGGAGGGATTCGGGGGCGGGAAGGATGGGTGGAAATAGTCTAAATGTAGAAACAAGGAACTGCATATACTTGTTTACAGAAAAAGACACAGTGTTGGAGTAACTGAGCGGGTCAGACAGCATCTCAGAGAAAGTGAATAGCTGACGTTTCGGGTCGAAACCCTATTTCATAATTCATCCAAGGAAAGACAGCAACTCGGGAGAACGTGAATAGGTGACGTTTTTGATCATTCTGAAGAAGGGTCCTGACCCAAAATGTTACCTTTCGCTGTTCCTTTCTCTCTCTCGTTTGTCATAACATACTGTGTTTGCATATTCTGTTGTGCTGCAGCAAGTAAGAATTTCGTTGCTCTATCTGGGACATATGACAATAAAACACTCTTGACTCCTCTCCAGATATGCCGCCTGACCCGTGGAATTCCTCCAGCACTTTGTGCCTTATTTTAAAAAGTGGAAACAGTATCTGTTGTGTCCGTGCTTCTTTCAGCTAATCGTTTGCATCCGCAAACTCATCCTTCCTGCCGTTGGGTGGGTAAAAGGGGTGTGTAACGACTTGCCTGCTCCTACAGCTCCAAACTGTCACTTTGAAAGCCGTGGCGCTCAATTATGTATTTGCCTTCTTTTGTCCAGAATTGACGTCGCTGGCTGTCTCAATACATCTCCCGTATAAACTGTTCCTTTGAGCATTTTTTGCGCCGAGGGCATTAACACTGATGATTCACAAACACGGAATAATAGAAGCAGACGTGTGTTGCTACCTTCCTAAAGAACAGACAAATATTTACATAAGGAGCTGTCTGCCGCGGATTCCCATGTGATTTGCAAACGCAAGTATTCTTTTCCCGACTGGCAGATTGGTTGGAACTTTCTGTGCAGAATAAAAGTTGTTAAAAATGTTTTCTGAGGGAACAGTTTTGCCTCCATTCCACATTACTGTGGGCCACAGTGTGTCTGGTGGAATATGATCTCAGTTTCTCTTCTGTTTTAAAAGAGCCCAACTCTTTACATTGAAGTCTGAAGGAGCGTCTTTTTGTGTCTATCTTCAGTTTAGACTAGCCTCTGCAGTTCCTTCCTACACTCTTTACGTTGAATGGCGAGGAGCTGGGAAAGTGGGTGGACTGTTGTTATTATCCCAGGACACGGTGATTCCCTGCTTCCTTTTCGATGATTGTGTTTTTCCCACCAGCTTGCACGTCAGTCGCTGCTCGTCACTCATGATGCTCGAGGCTCAAGCAACTTGGATTCAGCGTTATGCCAAAGTAGTTCGCCCAACTTTCAGCAGACTTTCAACCAGGTTCCAGTCATTTTCTGTAGACGCAAGAGACTGCAGATGCTGGGATATGGAGCAAAAATCAGACTGCTGGGAGGAACACCGTGATTGCATCGAGCACCATTTTGTGGGGGGGGGGGGGGGGGGGGAATTGTCAATGTTTTGGGTTGAGAACCTGAATAAGGACTGAGCGGACATCCTGGATCGGGAACCGAACGCGCGGGCAGAGAGACCTGGATGTGGAAATGGTGCCAAAACATGCATGTGGAAATGTAGGAATTTCACTGTGCAGTTACAAATAAAGCCCCTTTGAACCAATATAAAAAGGAGAGAGGGAGAGGGATGAGACAGAGGCGGGTAGGTGTTAAGGAGGACTGAAAAGGGGTGAAGAATGAAGGGCAGATGGAACCAGGTGGGGGAAACAAGGAACTGCAGGTGCTAGTTTATTTTTTAAAAATGGGCGGAATGTGCTGGAGGACTTTGGCAGGTCAGGCAACAACTGCGGAAGGGGCGGACAGGAAATGATTCGGGTTGCAAACTTTCTTCAGGTGGATTGGAGCTTTCTCTCCCCTACTCCAATCTGTCTGAAGAAGGGTCCGGATTCGAAATGTTGCCTGTTCATTCCTTCTAACGTTGCTGCCTGACCTGCTGACATCCTCCAGATTTTGTGTTTTGCTCACAAATTGAGCGTCTATAGTTCCTTGTCGTCTTCATTTCTGCCGGGAATCACCGTACCCAATGGGATGCTGTGCCTGGATATATGACCCATGCCAGAGATAAGGGAGGATGATAATACTTCCTTCTTCCTTAGGTTTAGTTTGGTTGATACAGCGTGGAAACAGGCCCTTCGGCCCATCGACCAGCGATCCCCGCATATTAACACTATCCTGCACATACTCCCCTCTACTGTAAATGTACTATAATACACTGTGAATACACCGTACACTGTATGGTTCGATTGAAATCGTGTATTGTCTTTCTGCTACCTGGATAGCACGCAACAAAAGCTTTTCACTGTATCTCGGTACACGTGACAATAAACCAAACTGTAACAGGAAGGACACTAGGGGAATGTATAATTATACCCAAGCCAATTAACCCACAAACCTGTACGTCTTTGGAGTGTGGGAGGAAGCCGGAGATCCCGGAGAAAACCCACGCAAGTGACAGAGTGAGCGTACAAACTCCGCACAGACAAGCACCCGTAGTCAGGATGGAACCCGGGTCTCTGGGGCTGTAACGGGCCTGTCCCACAAGCATGCGACGGCATGCGGCAAGCGCGACCAAACCAGAAGCGGGGGCCGCGCGGAGGTCGAGTGAGTGACATGAAGTTCGAACGAAATCCGCGGGAAGTTCGCACGTGATGCACGGTGTCGAGGCTGCTGCAGGCCGTTGCCGCGCGGCATATTTGAACACGGTCAGTTTTTCGGAGACCCGCTTGATGTCGGGACCAGCTCCGCACAACTCCATATACAGCTCCGGCGATCGAAGTGGGACCGGCCCCGCGAGGCTGTACGGCTAAAGCGACCACGTTAGGTCACGCTTGCCGCATGGAGTCGCATGCTCGTGGGACAGGCCCTTTAGGTCGCGCTTGCCGCATGGAGTCGCATGCTCGTGGGACAGGCCCTTAAGGCAGCAACTCTACCACCGTCCCCATTGTAGACAAGAAGGGTAAAGAAAAGTGCATGCTGAGAATCCTAGTTGCATTTACAGGTAGAAGGCATGGCCAGTGTGTGTGTTCCTTGCATGAATGAAGGGTTAGGGTGACAAAGGTCCTAGTTAACATTCCCGTGGTCATTGGAAAATAAATAAATTAAAGCGAGTGCCCGAGGCTAGGAGGTCTTGTGGTTTCCATGGGTTAGCAGGCTGCTTGTTGTTCAAATCCAACACATCTAAAGGGGATGAAAGCTTCTCCAGACTATTGGATCAAAGCCTCCTGTGTGGAATGAAGTTTGGGCTTTTCAGTCATGAATCCTTAGCACAGAATTATTCTTCATTCAAGATCAATTGCACTCAGATTAAAGATGAGTGATGTGGGAAGTGAAGGAATTCACACTGCTGCTGTGGGGAATACTATAACGCGGTAGGGAATATAGATATGAAAGAAAATACGATTTCTATTTATAGAGCATCTTCTTTAAATGCAAGCACTCCATGTCCAATGAAATTTGCTGCCTTTGCAGCACTGTTCTTTTCATAAGTTCATGAGTAATAGGAGCGGAATTAGGCCATTCGGCCCATCAAGTCTACTCCACCATTCAGTCATGGCTGATCCATATTTTCCTCTCAACCCCATTCTCCTGCCTTCAACCCATAACCCCGACACCTGGTCTAATCAAGCATCTATCTATCTCTGTCTTAAAATGTCCATTGTCTTGGCCTCCACAGCCTGGCGTCTCTGCTACTACGCCACCGTGCCGAACTGTTGTAAAGTAAAGAAGTGACAAATTCCACCCACAGCTTTGGGATAATGACTGGTTAAAATAATAGTATATGATTTTGGTTATGGATAATATTTCCCTGCTCTTTGAACAGTGTTGTGCAAATATTTACATCTACTTAAGGGTGAGCGAAATTTCTTGATTTAAGGTCTTGTTCAAAAGACAGAGGGAGCATTTGCAATGATTTTAGTCAATAGTCAGATTTATTTGTCCCACACATACACAATGAAGTGCAGTGAAATGAACTTGCCAGCAGCGGTACAATAAAAAAAAGTACATCCCCACAATACTGCACTGAAGCACCAGCCTCGACTATGGTTTCTGAAGTGATCTTTTGACTCGCAGCGTTGCCGAAGAGAGCACTTTGCCTTGAATTCATCGATGAAAGCAGCAGCAGGAATGTCACAAAACCATTAAACAGCTCATCAATCGGATAAATTCTGCTGGTACACAAAAAAGCTGGAGAAACTCAGCGGGTGCAGCAGCATCTATGGAGCGAAGGAAATAGGCAACGTTTTGGGCCGAAACCCTTCTTCAAATTCTGCTTCTCCCTGCGGACGTTGCCAACATTGCTGGGTATTGCCGTCATGTTGTGCTCTCATTTACTGTTCTGTAGCCTTGCACCTCCCCCACTTCAATCCTTCTAGGTCTGGCCTCTTGTAAGAACTGATAGTTACTGGCTTCTCCATTGCTGGCAGTGCATTCGTCTGCCTGGCCCATTGGTTCTCCTTGCTCCGCAAGCCTCTGACCCAGTGCCGTCACCAGGACAACGGGTCTTCATGGTCAAGTTAGGACTCTAACGTTTATAAAACATTTCGGGACTTGAAGAGTACAAGATGGCACCTTAAATGCGGCAACTCTTGTGCACAGACTCAGTATGGTCTACTACCTTACACTCTTATACATAGTATGATTGTGCCTAATGTAGGGCAGGTTTATTACTGAACAGTATTTAGAATATTGCGTTCAGTTCTGGGCACCATGTTATAGGAGAGATATTGTCAAGCTTGAAAGGGTTCAGAGAAGATTTACGAGGATGTTGCCAGGGCTGGAAGGTGTGAGCTATAGGGAGAGGTTGAGTAGGCTGGGTCTCTATTCCTAGGAGCGGAGGAGGATGAGGGGTGATTTTATAGAGGTGTATAAAATCATGTGAGGAATAGATCGGGTTGATGCACAGAGTCTCTTGCCCAGAGTAGGGGAATCTAGGACCAGATGACATAGGTTCAATGTGAAGGGGAAAAGATTTAATAGGAATCCAATGGTTAACTTGTTCACACAAAGGGTGGTAGGTGTGTGGAACAAGCTGCCAGATGAGGTAGTTGAGGCTGGGACTATCCCAACGTTTAAGAAATAGTTGGACAGGTACATGGTACGTGAGGCTACCTTGATCTGAAACTGACCTGGTGCATGCAGTCATTTCATGTATTGTTAGGACAGATGCCAGCTTATTCTGCCGGAATTTCCTGTATTGGTCTCATTTCCTCTGTTCTGCAATTGAGCCACTAAAGCTATTGTGCACCATGGATAGGACAGGTTTGGAGGGATATGGACCAGGCAGGCAGGTGGGATTAGCGTAGCTAGGACATTGTTGGCCGGTGTGGGCAAGTTGGGCTATGACTATATGCAAGAAAAATAATTTCACTGTACTTGGGTACCGGTGGCCATAAAGTACCACCAACTATCCTCTCCATTTGTCCATGTCTTTACAATGTTGCTGAAAACTTCCTATCTCAATAAGTTTCCGGTCTTCCATTTCTTATGTAGTTTAGAGTTACATTTTCTATAATACGTGAAAAACCTGCCAAAATAAAGGTACCATATGAATTCATTTAAAAAAAAAAATACAGTAAGGGCTCCATTTGCTCTGACTTCAAGAAGCACAGATGTTAATTAATGCACAAGAACCCGTTGGTGTGTTTTTAAATTCGTCTAGTTCTAATAATCGGTCTAATAATGGTATACATTTTAATTTTAATTGGTAATGGGAATCTTTCATAAAGTTTTGCAACTGGTGCAGGCAGCAAAGAGCTGCTGCATGAGGCTACCTTGATCTGAAACTGACCTGCCGCATGCAGTCATTTCATGTATTGTTAGGACAGATGCCAGCTTATTCTGCCGGAATTTCCTGTATGGGTCTCATTTCCTCTGTTCTGCAATTGAGCCACTAAAGCTATTTAATTACACTAAGAGTCTGCCCCGTAGGATATTATTATTGTCTGGCTACTTCCTGGTGAGGTTGAAGTACAGGACACTTGCAAAAAAAGTGCGTCTATTGTGGAAATGAAGATGTACTGATCTCACCCCCTCCCTCTTCATTGTGCGTGAAAACAAGGAATTCCGTTGCATTTTAAAAGCAAATGCCTAGTAATTGGATCAATTGGAACCTGTTTTTCACGAGCACATAGGAGTGTTGTTGCCCACATTGGATTGTGCTAATCATTTCTGCGTGAATCCATGTCTATCGGGAAATGGAGCCTCGGCATTTCTCTGCACTATTCACAATGCAACATTCCCTGCATCAATCACGCAAGTTCCACGAGTTCATGTTCGTTCCGGTGAAGGCGCTGTGCACGCGACAGCCAGACAGCCAACAGTCGCTTGTTTTTTCCTTTTTTTCCCTTTTAATTTAATTTTAATTTCAAGTTTTCATGTACCTTGTTGTTCGCTGTGACTGTTGGGAGACCAATTTCCCTCAAACTGTACCACACCCTCTCCTCCTTCTGTGATGGGATAGATGGACTCTCCTTCCCCCTCCCCAATCTTTGCACATCCCCAATCCTGAACTTTCCCCTCTTCACTTTATTTTCATGTATCATGCATCTTATTGTGTTTTATGATTGTTGGCAGACCACTTTCCCTTCTGGGATAAATAAAGCTCTATCGTAGCGTATAAACTGGTGCACCTATGATTTTTGCGCCAAATTGTTGCGTAAAATTCAGGAACATATTAGGTTGAAATTCCACTTGCGACGCCGATTACAAAGTTCTGTTCTACATCCATATAATGTTAGACTCATTCTACCTTCAGCTTTTCTTCCTACTCATTATTCGTTTGTGTTTTATCTTATCGTCCTTCGGCACTTCACGTCGCGATAACTACTTCACTGATCATTCCGCACCTTCCCATGGCATGGAGTCCAGGACTATCGAGACAAGAGATTGTGAAGGGGCATGCCACATGCAAGCACACACGTACACAGACATACATACGCACACTTATAATCCTCCCTTGTGGTTTGTCTCTTTTGTAGCTTATCTGTGGCGGCTGTAGGAATGCTTTCCTTAAGGTCACCGAGTCATATAGCATGGAAACAGGTCCTTCAGCCCAACTTGCCCACACCCACCAATATGTCCCATCTACACGTGTTGCACCTGCCTGCATTTGGCCAATATCCCACTAACCTGTCCTATCCATGTACCTGTCTTAAACGTTGAGATAGTACCTGCCTCAATTAGATCCACCAGCAGCTCGTTCCATACACCCACTGCCCTTCGTGTGAACATGTTACCCCTCAAGTTCCTGTTAAATCTTTCTCCCCTTCCTTCACCCTAAACCTATGTTCTCTGATTCTTGTTTCCCCTACTCTTGCCAAGAGACTCAGTGTGTCTACCTGATCTATTCCTCTCATAATTCTGTCCTGATGATGAGCGTACCTATGCACAGCACAGCAAAGACTCGGTGATGATGAATTCCCATCAGGAAATGCACAGATCCTCTTTTAGTGCATCTCAAAGTGTGCAAACCACACTGGAGCAGCTCCAAACCTCATCATCGTTGACATTTTTGTGCAGGGTGGCACGGTGGCGCAGCTATAGTGCTGCTGCCTTACAGCGCCAGAGACCCGGGTACGATCCTGACTGTATGGAGTTTGTACATTCTCCCCGTAAACTGCGTGGGTTTTCTCTGGGTGCTCCGGTTTCCCCCCACCCTCCAAAGACGTACAGGTAGGCAATTGTAAATTGTCCCTAGTGTGGTCCTAGTCCCTAGGATAATGCAATTGTGCGGGGATTGCTGGTCGGCGCGGACTCGATGGGCCGAAGGGAGAGTTTCTGCGCTGCGTCTCTAAACTAAACTAAACTAAAAACAATTGGGTGTAAGTCTTGCACACCGTGACAGTTTAATACACTGTACCTACTTCACTGTAGGTTACAGTGTTTAAGCTATTTTCTGTACTGGAAACGGGACAGGCTATTTATTGATGGGCCAACATAGAGTGGCACAATTTTTGCATAAAGTTTTGTGGTTTCAAGCTTGCAGCCGCTATCCTCGAGCGGGCGGGCTCTTCTCGAGCATTCCATTTGCGAATGCCATGGGGGATTTGCCCTGGTAAATCAGGTAAATGTAACCCTTGAACTCGCGAGAGTGCTTCGCTTTTGTTCATCTTTATAATCCAGAACAATGGAGCTGTCTGGGTGATGAACTGAGGTTGCTCCATCAAGCTCCCTGATCGCGGGGTTTGCAAACCCACCGCGGACGGTCTGCAAAGTCTCAAGTTTTAAAGAGATCACTAACAGGATCTCTCTGTGTCAGGAATTTCCTTTCTGTTTTGCTGGCTTTAAAGTTCCCGCAGAGGGAACTCGTTTAAATCTGGCGTTACACTAAGAGGAAAATTTAAGAGCAATCGATTTCTATTTATTTTTCTCTCGTTCTTCACGGACTAACTAATCACAACGAAAAATGTAGTTTGAAGAACTTTATTTTATCCCGTCGTACTTTGTTGGTAGAACTGAATTGACTTGGCCAACTCAACCTTCTTAAGATACAAAATGCTAGTGTAACTCACCAGGTCAGGCAGCATCTCTGGAGACTCCCGCACTTTGTGTCTTTTTTTTGTAAACCCGCATCTGCAGCTACGTGTGTCTACTGCTTTCTCCATTAGCATGGAATCTAAAAATGTAAATCCTTGATTTTGATTCAGTCAGCTCTGCCACCCCCCCCCCCCCCCCCCCCCCCCCCCCCCCTTCCCTCCTGGACCCTCCTTCCCCCATAAAAATGCACTACTACTATTGTATGTACGTATATATATAGTATATATATATTTTATTGCTCATTGTTCTGTGTTCACTCTTCTGGGTGAGATGCTAACTGCATTTTGTTGTCTCTGTATTGTACACTGCACAATGACAATAAAGATTGAATCTGAATCTGGAGGAACTACAGATGCTGGTTTACACCGTAGATAGATATAAAATGCTGGAGTAACTCAGCGGGACCAGCTGCATCTCTTGTAGAGAAGTCTGACGAAGGGTCTCGAACCGAAGCGTCACCCATTCCTTCTCTCCAGAGATGCTGCCTGGCCCACTGAGTCACCAGCATTTTGTGCCTATCCATTAGCCACAGTGTCTGGTTAACCATCAAATTAATACTAAAAAATGTTTGCTGGAATTGTTTGATTTTCTGTCGTAAATTCATGTAAAATAAGGACTAACGAAGAAAGGTGTCTGATATTTAACATTATTATATTGGCCCTGTCTTAACATTGAAGGCAGTAATTCTTAAACCAGATAGGTTTAAAATATGTAGTGTCTGGTACAAGTCTCTTCACGCTGGTCTGGCAACTTTAATAAACAATGCCGTTTGCTGATGGTTAAGTGTGAAACATGGCTTAATTTACTGCTTCAACACGTGTTCTTACTTGAAGGAATGTCTTTCTGCTTTATTTTCCACCAGCCTGTAATCTATTTATAACCCTGGAGGGCAGTCTGGACAAGAGGCAGGAACTGAGGCGGGTAATGCAGAATGAGGTGCCCCCGTGAGCACCAGTCTAGAGCATGAGCACCACTGTCCTACTTTGCAATGATAAAGTGGGACCCTAATTCCAGCATTGAAGCTCATTTTAGCAAAGTTGGCACGGGGAATTTGTGTGATGCGGCACTTTCCCATGATATTTATGGTATTCCCATGATGTGTTCGCTGGAATTTAGAAGGATGAAAGGCTATCTTATTCCAATTTTTTTATTTGTTTACTTTTTTTTTTTTCCCCTATCTACTTAATTTTATATTTTGATTGCTGTTTTTCTTAATTTGTTTTATTTATGGTGATGGTGATGCAATGTTTTATATCTCTTAAAAATCAATAAAAATGTAAGTGAAAAAAAAAATAGAAACATATAACATTCTTAAGGAATTGGACAGGCTAGATGCAGGAAAAATGCTCCTGATGTTGAGGGAGTCCAGAACCAGGGGGGTCACAGTTTAAGAATAAGGGGTAGGCCATTTAGAACTGAGATGAGGAAAAACGTTTTCACCCAGAGAGTTGTGAATCTGTGGAATTCTCTGCCACAGAAGGCAGTGGATGCCAATTCACTGGATGGAGTTAGATTTAGCTCTTGGGGCTAACGGAATCAAGGGATATGGGGGAAAAGCATGAAGAGCGCATTGATTCTTGATGATCAGCCATGATCATATTGAATGGCGGTGCTGGCTTGCAGGGACGAATAGTCACTTCTTGCACCTACTTCCTATGTTTCTAAATTTAATTTAATTTTAATTTTAGCATGGACACAGGCCCTTTGGCCCTCCGAGTCCGCGCCGACCAGCGATTTCCGCATAATTACACAATCCTACACACACTGGGGACAATTTTCAATTTTCCAAGCCAATTAGCCGACAAATCTGTACGCCTTTGGAGTGTGGTAGGATACCGAAGAAAACCCACGCAGGTCACGGGGAGGATGTACAAACTCCGTACAGGCAAGCACCCGTAGTCAGGATCGAACTCGGATCTCTGGCGTTGCAAGTACTTTAAGGCAGCAACTCCACCGTGCCAAAGTTGGTATGGGGAATTTGTGCGATGGGGCACTTTCCCATGATATGAACAATACAAGTTTCAAAGTAAAAACAACTGTATGTTGCTTCACCAGAAGCTGATCATTCAAATGCCGTGGCTATCTGACCTCCAGCACTGCACCTTTTGCACACAATATCTCAAGCACCCTGAAGTCTGGACAGCCTATGGGCTCAGCTTATATAGTATCATTTTATAGAGACATCAAACACTTTTAAAGTTGTAAGATTCACAAAGTTTGCAGTGGTTCTATTAGTCCAGTGTTTTTTCTGTACGTTATTATATCAAGTGTGCACATTTGACGAACTCTTCCAAGCACATCTCGGCATAATGATCCAGGGTACATCCCCTCTGAGGTAGCTCTTAATCCAGCTCTCGTTTAAACCACCAAGCTTGCCAGCCCTTCAGAGCAATATAACCATAATACTACTCGTTGACCAGGCTTACAGGGATATGGGCCAAATACAGGCAAGTGGGAGTAGTGTACATGGGACATGTTGATCGGTGTGGGCAAGTTGGGCCGAAGAGCCTGTTTCCACAAAGCATGACTTTATGACTCTAAAGGTCCCAACCCGAAACGTCATCTATCTATGTTCTCCAGGGATGCTGCCTGACCCGCTGAGTTACTCCAGCATTTTGTGCCTTTGCTTAGTAAACCAGCATCTGTAGTCCCTTGTTTCTACCTTCTAGGGTTCTAGTAACCAACGTGTGCCAAAGTATGTACATGTGAAAACTGGAGTTCAGACCTCCCCACTTTGAAACAAACCACTGTATTCATTAAACCTGAGAGAAAACAAACTGCTGTTGTTGCCAGAATTAGTCGAAACATTTTCCAAATGTTCATTTACCGTGTAAGTGCAATAGATTTTTTAAATTAAATTGATTTGATGGCATCTACAAAGCAAAACATTGCCAAAAATACATTGTTTAGTTCTTGGTCAAACTGGCCACTCAGAATAAACAGGAGGGAAAATTGCTTCAATTCCAACTAGATCTTCTATTGTGTTTGGGTTTTCTTTTGTTGTTCATCTCTTAGGTCAATAGATTAGCTTTTTTTTGCATGAAAGGGTTAAGAATTGTTTCTGAATTCCGCCTCGGCCTATCTCAGGTCGGCACGGCGACAGGTGCTCAGTGACCTGTGACCTCGGGCAGTTAATCAAACTGATTTGTGCTATTCGGAAATCTGAGACTGATAAATGGCCTTCTGAAATCAGAATGTGACTGGAGCTCGCTCAACACGACGTGGCTTTAAGCTAAATTCTGAAGTGTTTCGTTAATACTGTGCTGTGGAATGCCATGGAGCAATATATTGGCCAGTTTAATTGTGATATTGATCAGAGGGTGAGCCTCTAATCTGGATTACTGGATAAAAGAAGAGGGGGAGTGAAGCAACGACCAAACCTTTCTTGGAGAGAGAATTTCTTGGAGAAAGTGTTACAAGTAAGTTTAAACCCATTTAGACAGGTACATGGATAGGATAGGTTTAGAGGGATATGAGCCAAATGCAGATGGGGGCGACTAGTGTAGATGGGACATGTTGGTTGGTGTGGGGCAAGTTGGGCCGAAGAGTCTGTTTCCACGCTCTATGACTCTATGTAGACCACTGTCCATCCTGTTGTTATGGTCGATTTGCAAAAAGCCAGGCTTAATTTGAGTTGCACAGCATGGAAACAGAACCTTTGGCCCAACTCAGACTGGTCTAGAATTCAGAGGATCTATGAAGTAATTTAGAACCAACTGAAAATGATGGGAATGAAAGCATGATTTCACCTAACATCATCTGATTTTCACCCAAAGGATTGGGGAAAGCAGGAACTCTCTCAAAAAGCTTGAGTAAGTTGTTCCTGTAGATTTGAAAATTAGGGGGTGGGGGGGGTGATTTAGTTCAGGTTAGAACATAGGACAGTACAGCACAATAAAGGGCCCTACGGCCCTTGATGTTTGTGCCAAACATCTTGGCATGTTAATCTGATCTCTTCTGCCTGTACATGTGCCATATCCCTTTATCTTGCCTATCTAAAAGTCTCTTAAATGTCACTATGGTACCTGCCTCTACCACAGAAATCTCACAAATCTCACTTTGTGTACAGCAAACTCCCTCATGCCCAAAAAATCAGAATTTTTGTGATTTTGGACAGGGGCGATAAATACTGATCACTACACTGGGAATAATCCCTGCAATCTTTTTCTCTCCAAAATAGTGCTATTTGATATTATAACGTCCACCTGAGAGAGTATGTGGGTTCTTAGTTAAATAACCCCCATTGGTCAGACAATAAATTGCTTTGATTTCATAAGATCATAAGTTATAGGAGTCGAATTAGACCTTTTGGCCCATCCAGTCTACTCTGCCATTCAATCAAGGCTGATCTATCTTTCCCTCTCAACCCCATCCTCCTGCCTTCTCCCCAGAACCCCTGACACCCGCGCTAATTTCTGCTTTGCTCTCACCAAAAGATTGTTTTATTTTCTACGGGTTATTGGTGAATGCCTAGGAAGGATCTATACTGTGAGAATGAAACAAAACATAAACGTGCCAGTGGAACTCAGCAGGTCAGGTGACATGTGTGGAGTGAATGGACAAATGACATTTCGGGACGGAACTCTTCTTCAGACTCCATTTTACAGCACCATTGTAAAACCTCCTCACCTTATGGCTACCTTGAAGAAGGTCTCTTCTTGCAACCGGGAGCTCTGTGAGACACTCTCTCACAGCTCCCCCTGTTCCTGCTCTTCGACCGAGCTATGACAGGGTTAAAAATCCATGAAGTAAAATCTTTCTATATAGTAAAATCTTAAAACCTTGAACTTTTATTAGTTATGTTTGCCAAAATTATAATATTAATAATCCAGCAGTACATAAACACATTTGTTTTTAAACATTTTATAACAAATTCTTCCATTTCTTTTTCAACTTTAATATAATTATGTGCCCCAAAACATTTTACAGGACCAATATTATAAGAAATTGAAGCTGGAATAGGCCACTTGTTCCCCCCTTCTGCTTATTCTGTCATTAAACAAGACCTGGCTGATATTTTAACTCAACAGCCTTTTCTCCAGTAACCCCTAAACACCTTGATTGTCTTACGATTCAAAAGTTTATTGAACTCTCACTTGTCTATACTCAATGACAGCTCTTAGGTGGAGAATTGCAAAGGTTTCAAAGTTGATAGCAAGTCGTATAAGATGTTGGGGCAGAACAGATCAAGTTCAGTCAAGCTGGTGGATTATAAGGAACATTTTAAAGGACCATAGAGAGGTAGAAAGGCAAAGAGGTTCAGGGAAGGAATTCAAGGACTTAAGATTCAATAACAAGGAACTTCGGATGCTGGTTTATATCAAAGATAGACACAAAATGTTGTGGGTCGAAGGGCCTGGTGTTGTGATGTACTGTTCTTTGTTCTAAGCCGAAGGAAGCTTATCTTGAAGATAAACACAAAATGCTGGAGTGCGGCATGGTGGCACAGTGGTAGAGTTATAGTGCCAGAGACCCGGGTTTGATCCTGTGCGGAGTTTGTACATTCTCCCCGTGACCACGTGAGTTTTCTCTGAGATCTTTGGTTTCCTCCCAAGACATTCAGGTTTGTAGGTTAATTGGCTCGGTGTAAATGTAAAGTGTTCCTAGTGTGTGCAGGATAGTAGGGATCGCTGGTCGGTCGGACTCGGTTGGCCGAAGGGCCTGTTTTCCACGATGTATCTTTAAACCAAGCTAAACTCAACCAAATCCAGCAGGTCGGGCAGCATCTCTGGAGCAAAGGAATAGGTGACGGTTCGTGTCGAGACCCTTCTTCAGACTGAGCATTATTCTTCAGACTGAATCCGTTAACGCAGTGTGGAACCATGAGAGGTTTTCCCGTAAACACCAGCCGGCGTGTTACCTCTACTCGCTGAATTCCACCACGGCAGCATTTGCTCTGGGTCCAATCAAGCATCACAACTTAGTTCAGTCTCCTAGTGACAGCCAGTGTTTTCCCTGCTCCCGGTTTCCATGAGGGCAACTCTCTCTCGTCATTCACTCAGACCGTTATTAATGGTGCATTAACTTCAGCCACGAGTTAAATAAAGCCCCGTGGCTCGCACCCACTTAGTGGCTGGTGCAGCCAAACAGAGACCCATTATTCTGGTTGCCCGGCGCATCCCTAAAGCATCCCGTGCCTGACTTGTCAAAGCCAGAGCCAATTTGTCCGATACGGTCCAGGCTGGAGAACCTACAGGGGCAACTTGGTCTGCCTGTTCGACAGCAGGGCAGCAGAAAGTATGAATCTAGCATCATTCAGCAGAAAAGTGTGAAATTTAGTACAAGTGAAATCCAGTTTACGATCAGCACAATGTATTTGACATAAAATAGAGCTATCTTCGTCACTGAAGCCTTTGCCCTTTCTTTCTCACTTCATGCCTTTCCTTATTACCTGATGTCAGAATATTTGGCCCCACGCTGGGAAATTTCAAACCACATCAGAACAGGCCTAACAAATCCAGAAATATCGAGCCTTTTGTCCCATATCTGCAAACGCACCCTATCTCTCATGCTGCACAAAAGAGAGAGAAACCTAATGCTAAATTTTTCAACCTTATGTAAAGACTGATTGAGCTGCTGTTTGTGATTAAGATGGCTGTCAGTCTCTGCACATGGATTGCACATTGACAGGTAAACGTTAACACTGAGCTGAGCACAGTTTACTCAACTATCAAAGCAGGAGATTGTATGATAAATGAAAAGCTGGGGGATTCTAATACATTTGGCTCTGCTTCAGCAATTTCAATAACCAAAGGGTAGTCATCATCTGAAGTATGGTCAGAAGCAAGGAAGAGTTGACAGGGGGCTGTAATTTACTTTGCAGCCACTTCAGATGAGATGTGCTGAAACTCACATACTATTCCAGGCGTAATTGGCCTGCGCTTGATGTAATTTTTTTGAATGTGATAAGTCTGAAGTCCCTGCGCTTAAATCCCCCGAAGATTTCGGCATCATCGGCCTGTGTAGAAGCCAGTCACACTGGCTTTGTTTGTCCTTGCAACCTTGTGCCGTACAAACACCCTGGTCCACTATGCCAGACCAGCTTCCCTATCTGCCCTCTACCCCCCCCCCCCCCCCCCCCCCCCCCCCCCCCCCCCCACACAGCCCTTCCACCCACAGCACAAGACCTGCTGCTGTAGTCGACACTCATTCCGACCTGTGATTCCGCACTCCCAGCCCTGTCATGTTCTGTTTCGTGTCCCTCGCTCCGGCTTCTTTCACACTTCCTGCCATCTTTTAGAGTTCAAAGCATGTGTAGCTGCAGGTCTTTGTCAGAAACCCAGTTGGAGGCCTTTAATGTTTGTGATGTAGGAACGCTGCAGTGAAGGACTTTGATTATTTATTCATTCTGCTTCTCTTGTCTGATTGAGCCAATAGCGAAGATGAAGGTCCTTATCTTTCTTTTTGCTGAACACGCTCTTGCTCCGAAACATCTACAGCTTTGTGGAAGACATTGCCTTTTAACTTTTTTTTTTTTTTTTAACAATTCTTTTTATTTTGTTGCTGCACCACCTTTTTCCTAATGTCTCGTTTTCTTTATTTGTTTCAGCCTCGCACCACATCTTCCCGGCGTTCCACACGCCGATACCCATCGACATGCGGCACCACGAGGGAAGGTACCATTACGAGCCGCACTCTATCCACGCCATTCACGGGTAGGTGGGGACTCGAGCTCGCCGACTGTACGTTGCCACCATTCTCACTCTTCCACTGAAAGGATGCACAAAAGGCCTTATGGGGCTACTCAATATTTCCCAATGTCCCACTCCAAATTGGTGACTCCTTTCTCACTTGACCTGATGTCAGTGGTTGAGGGGAGACTTGATGGGAGTTTATATAAAATGATGAGAGGCATAGAGAGGGTAGATAATCAGAACCTGTCCAACACTAGAGAGCACAGCTATAAGGTGAGAAGGGGAAAAGTTTAATGGGGCAAGTTTTTTTTACACAGAGAGTGGTGGGGGCCTGGAACACCATGCCAGGCTTGGTGGGGGTGGACAGATAGGATAGTGTTGTTTATGAGGCTTTTAGATAGGCACATGGAAGTTCATGGCATAGAGAGGTATCGATCATGTAGAGACAGAAGAGATCAGTTTAACTGACATCATGTTCGGCACAAACATTGTGGGCCGAAGGGCCAGTTCCTGTGCTGTACTGTTCTACGTTCTATAATGTTCAGTTATCAGTGCTGAGGTTTCAGCTACTTATGATCTGTATTAATAACCTACGGGAATAGTCTGACAGCCTTATAGTGTGATTTGGTGATGATACAAAGATGGCTGGTTTGGGAGCAGGATGCAAAGAATGTGCGAGGGGATGTGGATAGATTGAGTGAGTGGACAAATGTTTGCTGGAGTACAATGGCTGGAAATGTCAGGTTGTTTACTCTGCTTGAAACGAAAAGGAGGACACAAGAGACTGCAGGTGCTGGAATCATGAGCTGGAGGAACTCAGTGACGTTCTGTGGAAGTTCCCAACCCAAAACATCATCCCCGGATGGAAAAATAATATTAATAATAATAATAATCTTATTTATATAGCACATTTTTTGTCAACTTGCATTGACCCCAAAGTGCTTCACATAATTACATTACATTTACACACAGGCAAAGGTGGGTGAAGTGTCTTGCCCCAAGGACACAACGACAGTATGCACTCCAAGCGGGATTCGAACCGGCTACCTTCCGGTCGCCAGCCGAACACTTAGCCCATTGCGCCATCTGTCGTCCCAAAAAGGGTCCCGACTCAAATTATCGTCAACAGTCTGAATGAGGATGGGTCCTGAGTTGGATAATCCTCTGTCCATTACCTCCACAGATACCACCTGACTCCATGAGTTCCTCCAGCACTCCTTGCACGTACCATACAAGCCAAGTGTGGAGAAATCTCCGTTACCCATAATTTTAGTTTTTCCTGCACCTTGTATATCCTCCTAAATATTGTAGGAGTACTGTTTAACCATGATGGTTGTCACAATCCAAGCTCTTCCCTGAGAATATATCTGAGCGCGATGCACCAGAATACAAAGTCCTGGTGTCGTTCAACTCCTTATCCTGGAAAAGCCAAGGAGATCTTGTTGCTATCCAGTCTGTACACCTTCTCCAAGGAAGGGCCAGAATTTTATCCTGGACTTGCAGGCTTCTCCTGATGGCTGTTTGTGGACTGCTCATGTTAGCTAGTAGTATTTCTTTTAAGCTTCTCAGAGATGGATGGCCTTGTTTACCCAAGTACTTATTCCCGCAAATCTGCTAAGATGAGAAAGCATGGGTCGGAAGAAAATTCTCGACCTGAAATGTCACTCATTCCTTCTCTCCAGAGACGCTGCCTGTCCCGTTGAGTTACTCCAGCATTTTGTGTCTTGTCTTCGGTTTTAACCAGCATCTGCAGTTCCTTCCAAGACATGATGAGTAAGTTGGCAGACCTGGTTTTAGAGAGCACCTATTCTCTCAAAACACCCGAATTAGCACCAGTTGATCGAAAAGGAAGTACTTCATTGCTTCTTTGTTTGTGTTGTGTTGTTTATGTTTTTCCTAATGCTTTATAGCAATGTCTTAAATGATTAAAGCAATGTTGTCATCATCGTGAGGTGACCTTTAATTTCCTTGCATGTTCTCTGTGTGGGTGACCTGTCAATGTGCAAAATAGGAGCAAGTGTAGACAATGTAACTTCTTGTGTGTACTATACCTTTCACTGCGATTGAGTTGCTAGGTTAATTGACCACTGAAAATTAAAGTGTTTTGCAACCGGTAGATCTTGCAGGCCAAGGCGGACTGAGTCCAGTCTGTGCTTGGTCTCGCTGATATATAGGAATCCACACTTTGAACAGCCGATAAAGTAAATGAGGTTGGAGGAGGTGGAAGTGAACCTCAGCCTAACCTCAATAGACTGTTGGGGTTCCTGGGCAGAGTTGAGGGAGGAGGTATGGGGACAGGTGTTGCATCTCCTGTGTTGTTTTTTAAAGGTAACAATTTCTTCCCCTATTATTAATGTCCTGGGTTGTCTGCAGCATTGTTTGGGAGACGAATCTTTGATTTCAAGAAAGTTGTCACATTAGTATGAAAAGAGCAATAGTCCTTTAATGGAGTAAATCCATTTAATCTGGTGGGACGGAGTTAAAATTCTGCTGATGGACATAAACATGTTATTTGGCAAACAGAGTTTCATGGGCACCTATATTTGATGATTTAGTCACACACATGCACACTTGCCCATGCCTAAACTCACAGAAATGTAACTCGATGGTTACATAAGCTAAATAACGAAGGCCATATAAGCCCATTTGGGTTATGAGCCAGAGACCATCGTATAAACACTAGCACATATTGGACTGCTGCCCCTGCCCACTGTTAAGGATACAGAAACGTCATGAGCAATTTAATCAGTAATTATTTACTGTCACAGTCAATGGAATTTAAATAAGCAAAATTTCCATAAAGAGTCACAACTCGTTCAAGACAGCTCACTTCTACATTCAGCCTGCATGTGTCTCCAACCTCGATACATCAATTCTACTTGGGTTAATTCACCAGTGTGGGTGTCTCTGACAAGGGCAGCATTTACTGCCTATCCTGAATTGCCTTTGACTTTACTGTAGACTTCGGAGATACAGTGTGGAATCAGGCCTTTCGGCCCACCGAGTCCGCGAAGACCAGTGCTCACCCCCCCCACCCCCCCTTGTACACAAGCACTATCCTACACACTAGGGACAATGTACAATTTTTACGGAAGCCAATTAACCTAGAAACCTGTACGTCCTTGGAGTTTGGGAGGAAACCAAAGCACCCGGTCACAGGGAGAACGTACAAACTCTGTACAAACAGTGTCTATAGTCAGGATTGAACCCGGGTCTCTGGCACTGTAAGGCAGCAACACCACAGATGTGCCGCCCTGCGTTGACTGGTGTACTAGGACATTTCAAAGTTCATTCCATTGTTCTGGGCCAGGAGTCACAGGCGGACCAGGCTAGGTAAAGATGCCAGTTCTCCTCCTCTACAGCAAATTGGTTGCCAGAGTGGGCGAGTGGGGCAGGGAGAGAAAGGCAGGGCGGTGCTTAGCTTCTCACAGAAATGAGACCGAGAAAGAGAGAAATGCATACTCACGGTAGGGAGTTGTTGTGCCACAGGTGAGCAATGATGTTGTCAAGCTGGAATGGGTACAGAGAAGATTTATGAGGATCTTGCCAGGACTAGAGGGTGTGAGCTATAGGCAGAGGTTGAGTAAGCTGGGATTCTATTCCTTGGAGCGCAGGAGGATGAGTGGTGATCTTATTGAGGTGTATAGGATCATGAGAGGCATAGATCAGGTAGATGCACAGAGTCTCTTGCTCAGAGTAGGTGAATCGAGGACCAGAGGACATGGGTTTAAGGTGAAGGGGAAAAGATTTTTAATAGGAATCCGAGGGGTAACCTTTTCACACAAAGGGTGGTGGATGTATGGAACAAGCTGCCAGAGAGGTAGTTGAGGCAGGAACTATCCCAACATTTAAGAAGCAGTTAGACAGGTACATGGATAGGACAGGTTTGGAGGGATATGGACCAAATGCTGGCAAGTGGGACTAGTGGAGCTGGGACATGTTGGCCGGTGTGGGCAAGTTGGGCCAAAGGGCCTGTATCCACACTGTATCACTCTATGACTTTCTCCCTATGACTCTCTTGGATATTGCATAAGGGAGAAAAAAATGTCATTTGACGATATCAAAGTTCTACTTGCTCTCCCCCTAAAGGCAGAGAGTGCAGGAAAGGAGGTTTGTAACATTCACAAGTTTTTATCGATCCTATCCCTTTATTTAGTTTAATTTAATTTTGAGATACAGCGTTGAAACAGGCCCTTCGGCCCACCGAGTCCGTGCCAACCAACGATCCCCGCACACTAAAACTATCCTACACGCACTAGGGACAATTTACACATATACCAAGGCAATTATCCTACAAACCTGCACATCTTTAGAGTGTGGGAGAAAACCGGAGATCCCAGGTCACGGAGAGAACGTACAAACTCCTTACGGACATGATCCGCAGTCAGGATCGAACCCGGGTCCTGGGCTCTGTAAGGCAGCAACTCTACCGCTGGGCCAACTGTGCTGCCCTAAGCTATCTCTCTTTTGCAGCAGCTGGCTAATATAACCAGACACTGAGTACATACACTTCTATCACATCACACAGTGTACTTCACTTAAAATGCACGCTCCCCTCCCAGCACTACATTGCGTCTCATCCAGTATACCTCGTGTTGCATTTTGTTCCTTCGTACTGGTAGGAAAGTGCAGTCAGCATTCTGTAGCTGGTCAATAGAAGCTTTTAAGCAGGATGCAACCCTATTCCCGGCATTTCACAGCTGTTCCTTACGCAACATTGGTTGAGGCTGGATCATCCCGTACTGGCCTGGAATGTGTCTCAGGCTCCAACAGGATGCAAAAGTTTCCCAAGCTTCGCTATCTTGCCTTCCGCAACCACAGAGCACAACAGGCTATTTCCAGCACAGGTTGAATAAATCGCATTCTGCATTTACTGCACAATTCTGGGATGTTTATGCAAGGTTTGGGAGGCACATACTGCAGCTTTTAGTTTAGTTTAATCTAGTTTATTGTCGCGTGTACCGAGGTACAGTGAAAAGCTGTGGTTGCGTGCTAACCAGTCAGCGGAAAGACAATACATGCTACAATTGAGCCATCCACAGGGTACAGTTATATGATAAAGGGAATAACCTGAGTTTAGTGCATGGTAAAGTCCAGTAAGATCTGATCCCAGATAGTCTGTGAGTCTCCAATGAGGTAGATAGTAGCTCAACTTCTTCAACATGTGATGGGGTTGGTCAAATCCCATTTTTTTATGAATGTGGTTTAACTGCCACCTTAAGTTGAAGGCGCTTAGTGGCCGCATCCGTTTTAATAAAAAGATATTCAATGAAACATAGAAATTGTTAAAATAGACACAAAATGCTGGAGTGTAACTCATCGGGACAAGCAACGTCTCTGGATAGATTGAATGGGTGACGTTTCGGGTCGAGACACTTCTTCAGACGTATGAAAAAGGGTATAAGGAAATAAACTTCTCTGCTTCCTGACAATCAAAGCATACCTTAATGCCAAGTTCTTTCTTTCTCATTATTTTCATACATTGATTTCAGGCTTCAGAGATATAGCATTGAAACAGGCCCTTCGGCCCACTGAATCCGCGCCGTACACAAGTACTATCCTACTCACTAGGGCCAATTTACAGAAACAAATTAACCTTAAAACCTCTACGTCTTTGGAGAGTGGGAGGAAACCTGAGCATCCGGAGAAAACCCTCGCGGTCCCGGGGAGAACGCACAAACTCCGTACAGACAAGCATCCGTGGTCAGGATTGAAGCCGGGTCTGTGGCACCGTGAGGCAGCAACTCTACCGCTGTGCCAACTCTCGCCCTAAATTGGTACATTTAGTTTTTTAATTTGTGAGGAGGAAGCCCTGCTTTCTCGCACCTTTTTGCCGTAGCCAGCCGAAGGGATGTCAGGAGAGCGCAGCACTTGCACGACTGGGTAGCTTAAGTCACAGTCCCGTACCTGCAGGTGATGTGAGCTGTGATTAACATTCCTTTGGGTAACCCTTGGCCTGATTATTTCAAATGATTGGCTAGATTACCTTCGGTCAATCCTTTGAACCCAATCCTTTTTGCAGCGCCTTCAAAAACACAGGATGAAACAGCATCTTAACGTGGATTTGTGTCTTTGTACTGCAGTGACTGCTAGAGGGAGGGGGAGGGGGGGGGGGGGGGTGGGGGTGGGGGTGGGGAAGGGGTGAAGCCGATGCTTTTGTGTCGTTCACCTTCTAACAAATATTCATTCTTACAGGATTTATATTTGATTTCTTCTTTTTAATTAGACTTACTGACCCTAAAAAAAGATCTGACACACGAGCTTTTGAGTAAGGTTGACTTCGGGGGTCTGTCGGATATCTGATCTGATCTCAAACAGTGCGATCAGTTGTACACGGGTGCAAACATAATGGCTGCGCTGAGATTACTGAATTGAGGAACTGGACTGTGATTTTTTTTGTTTTGTTTAATTGTCCTGCTGTTTTTCGAAGGACTGGGACTCTGTCCTTCCGATAGTTTCCATATTTAGTCGCTCCGAGATCTCTTTCTTCAGAACTTCTTTCCATGTATTTATTCTGCCTCTTTTAGACTTTAGAGATACAGCACGGAAACGGGGCCCTTCGGCCCACCAGCGATCATCCCATACACCAGCACTATCCCTCACACTCGGGACTCTTTACGATTGTGGAGTGCGGGAGGAAACATAGAAATTAGGTGCAGGAGTAGGCCATTCGGCCCTTCGAGCCTGCGCCGCCATTCAATATGATCATGGCTGATCATCCAACTCAGTATCCTGTACCTGCCTTCTCTCCATACCCCCTGATCCCTTTAGCCACAAGGGCCGCATCTAACTCCCTCTTAAATATAGCCAATGAACTGGCCTCAACTACCTTCTGTGGCAGAGAATTCCAGAGATTCACCACTCTTTGTGTGAAAAATGTTTTTCTCATCTCGGTCCTAAAAGATTTCCCCCTTATCCTTAAACTGTGACCCCTTGTCCTGGGCTTCCCCAACATCGGGAACAATCTTCCTGCATCTAGCCTGTCCAACCCCTTAAAATTTTGTACGTTTCTATAAGACCCCCCCCCTCAGTCTTCTAAATTCTAGCGAGTACAAGGCGAAACCAGAGCAGCCTGAGAAAAAAACTATGCTGTCACGGGGGAAGAACGTGAAACCCCTGCGCAGACAGCACCTGCAGTAAGAATCAAACCTGTGTCTCTGGCACTGTAAGGTTACAGCTTTACCGCTGCACTACTGTACCTCCTCTTGAGGTAATGGCTAATCTGTGCCTCAGATCTACATGCCTGCATTAGTTTACAAACACTTAGGTTTTTCGTTGTTATATTAATTATTGTACCGAGCTAGAGTGAAAAGCTTTGTTTTGCATGCTATCCATTCAGTTCAGATAATACTATACATAATACAATCAGGTCAATCTCAAGTTCAATAGGAAGAGCAAAGGGGAAGATGCAGAGTGCAGGATATAGTTCTCATCATTGTAGCGTACCAGCTCCATAGAAAACGTTCAAAGTAACCGCAATGGCGTAGAGGTGAATACCTCAGCTTATGGAAGGACCGTTCAGAAGCCTGATAACAGAGTGGAAGAAGCTGTTCCCCGAGCCTGGGGGTGTGCGTTTTCAAGCTTCCGTCCGTACCTTCTGCCCGACAGGAGTGGGGGGGGAAGGGGGAATGACCGATGAGTTGTAAGTTTCAGAACGAATAGTTTCAATGATGTTTACATTTGTATGAAATATGGTCTGTGCTCGAGCCCACCATTGAGAATAGTTATTGACAGGAGGGATTCCACCTCCGGAATTAAGAAGCTTTTGGAATCAAGAGCCCCGGCCTGAAATTCCATTGGGATCAAGCCAGGCTGTGACTGAAATAAAACACCTCCACTTCCCCCTGCCCCCACCAACCCACTAACACCATTCCATTCTCGCTCCCACACAGTCCAATATTCTGCTGAAAGGCAGCTACTGTCTGGGACTTTAGCCTTAAAGATGACAGATGCGTGAGATGCCGAGATCATATCACAATCAGGCTTATCTTTTAAATTGGTGTTGTTAATCAGCTGTCTCATTTTGCAGCATTGCAGGATGTATCTTGCTTGAGAATGAGCATTGAGTTCAAAACATTCACACTCGAACAGAATTCTCCATAGAGATTGTGGGCCAAATGGCCTGTTCTTGTGCTGTACTCCTCTCTATCATGTGTTCCATCTGACGCCCTCACAGTGCTGCTTAGGACAAAACATGGGGAACTCTGTTAAAGGATGCTGGCTTGTCTCTGCCTCCACTTTCTCACCATCATAATAGACGATAGGAGGTATCACGGCTTTCCTTTGATCATGTCAACACTTGTACTTGTAATTGGGTTAAAATTGGGCTATGGGGCAATTTATCGACTCCGTGACAGGTTATGTTGGTTGATGGCTTATAGACAATCCAGATCCCTCAAAAATAATTTGAAAAGAATTTCTATTGGTTTTGGGTAGAACTAGCCAAGACATGATGGGCCAAATGGCCTCTGCTGTGGTAAAACCACTCTATGATTCTATCAATCATTATTATGATTAACAATATTGAACCAAACACACAATCAGAATGGAAGTGCAACTAGTATCAAGGACTAATAATTGGGCGGCACAGCAGTAGAGCTGCTGCCTTATTGCGCCAGATACCTGGTTTGATCTTGACTACGGGTGCTGCCTGTACATAGTTTGTACATTCTCCCTCTGACCAAGTTTTCTCCATGTGCTCCGCTTACTGCCCACATTCCAAAAACGTGTAGGTTTGTAGGTTAATTGACTTCTGTAAATTGTCCCTAGTGTGTAGAATGGAACAAATGTACAGAGATCGCTGGTCGGCACAGACGTGGTGGGCCGAAGGGCCTGTTTCCACGTTGTATCCCTAAACCAAATCAAAGATTGTAAATCTCTGCTCTTCTCAGCTTACCATTTTATTACCAAAGTAAATTGAAGACAAATTTTGATCGGGTACCAAAACTTTATTTTTGGCCCATTTTAGCTGCCACCCAGGATCAATTTTTACCTTGGATCTCTCTAAATTGTGGACGGATTTTGAGATTAATGTATTTTATGCTTAATTTTGATTCTGCAAGTAAGGTTAATACTATCAATTATTTGAAATAGAAAAAAAATCTTGCCTTTAACCACATGATTAATGGTTGTTAATCCTGACAGAAGACCCCAATTCATCAACAGCACATTCTAGTTGTCTTCCCACTTGCCTGCGTCAAATTTAGTTAATTACATGAACAACGTAAAGAAAATTAAACATGTCTAATTAATTGTGAACCATGGGGTCCTTTATTACTCACGTCCCGTTTCATGTCGAAGGTTTGACTTACTGACAGTTCACCTTGCCAGGTGCCTGCTGCTTTCTGCCAGGTTTCAACACTGAAGTTCCCCTCCAACAGGTATGTTTTCACTGTGAAAACATATTCACATTTTTAGCCTTATGACAACCGAATACAGAACTCTTCTCAAACCAGTCGGTCGTGTGGAAATCTGTCCTGAGTTGCCCAAAGCTTTCATTGTTCATAATGCTTGTGGATAGATATTGAACTACACAGGGTAAGAAATTCCCAGTCTGTCTCTCTGTATTTATCTGATACCATTGGAGAAATACAGCATGGAAATAGGCCCTTCGGCCCATCTCGTCTATGCCGACCAAGATGCACCTTCCAAGTGTGTCTCATTTAGAGTCATAGAGTGATACAGTGTGGAGACAGGCCCTTCAGCCCAACTTGCCCACACCAGCCAACATGTCCCAGCTGCACTAGTCCCACCTGCCCGCATTTGGTCCATATCCCTCCAAACCTGTCCTATCTATGTACCCGTCAAACTGTTTCTTAAATGTTGGGATAGTCCCTGCCTCAACTACCTCCTCTGACAGCTTGTTCCATACACCCATCTTACTTTGCGTGAAAATGTTACCCCTCAGATTCCTATTAAATCTTTGCCCCTTCACCTTAAACCTATGTCCTCTGGTCGTCAATTCACCTACTATGGGCAAGAGACTCTGTGCATCTACCCAATCTATTCCTCTCATGATATTATACACCTCTATAAGATCACCCCTCATCCTCCTGCAATGCAAGGAATAGAATCCCAGCCTACTCAACCTCAGACCCTCTAGTCCTAGCAACATCCTCGTAAATCTTCACTGTACCCTTTCCAGCTTGACAACATCTTTCCTATAACACAGTGCCCAGAACTGAACACAATACTCTAAATGTGGCCTCACTAATGTCTTATACAACTGCAACATGACCTCCCAACTTCTATACTCAATACTCTGGCTGATGAAGGCCTGAGTGCTAAAAGCCTTTTTGACCACCCGATCTACTGGTGTCTCCACCTTCAGGGAACTATGCACTAGCACTCCTAGATCCCTCTGCTCTACAACACTACCCAGAGCCTTACCATTCACGGTATAGGTCCTGCACATGGTAAACTTCCTAAAATGCAACACCTCACATTTTTCTGCATTAAATTCCATCAACCATTCCTCAGCCCACTTGGCCAATTGATCAAAATCCTGCTGAAAAATCTTCACAACACTTGCCTGCATTTAACCCACATGACCCTTAACCTTCATTAGTTATCCATGTACATGTGGAAGTGCATGTCCCTTTAAATGTATTTTCTTACCTACCTGAACTACCTCCTTTGGCAATTCATTCCATACACCCAGAACACTCCGAGTGAAAAAATTGTCCCTCAGATTCTTTTAAAATATTTCCCTCTCACCCTAGACCAATGTCCTCCGGTCATTAATTTACTGACCCTGGGTAAAATAAGCTGTGCATTCACCCAATCTATTCCCCTCAAGATTTTATACATCTCTATAAGATCACCCATCAGCATCCTGTGCTCTAAGGAATAAGCTCCTATCCTACTCGCATATAAACATAGAAAATAGGTGCAGGAGTAGGCCATTCAGCCCTTCAAGCCAGTAGCGCCATTCAATATGATCATGGCTGATCATCCAAAATCAGTACCCCTTTCCTGCTTTTTTCCCCCATATCCCTTGATTCCGTTTGCCCTAAGATCTAAATCTATACTCTCTTGAAAACATCCAGTGAATTGGCCTCCGCTACCTTCTGTGGCAGATAATTCCACAGATTTACAACTCTCTGGGTGAAAACATTAGCTTAGGCCCTCGAGTCCTGCAAAATCCTCATGAAAAATCCTTGTTGCTTAACTGCTTGGTCCAGAATTAAAAGGAAGTGACTTAATATTCAACTCTTTTAACCCCAGTGCTATTTTGTGGATCTGATTCAATTTTAAGCAAATTCATAGTGGAACTGTGCCTCTTTCAGGGAGAAACTGAAAGAAATGGGAGCTTAAAACAAATCTTGCATCATTTATTTTGAGAATGTCTCGGATTTGGAAATGATCCCATTTCAAAAATATGGCTGCTCCACTACTGAGATATAAATAATGGGGTGATGTAAGGTTGTGGGATACTCTTGGAGAGTGGCTCCCAATGGGAGATAATACTTCTGTTCAACAACAGCATGTGTAAAAGCAAAATAAAAACGGCAGATGCTGGAAATTGGTCATAAAAGCAGAAAATACTGGAAATACTCATCAGGTGAAGCAGCATCCATGAAGGGAAGTCTATGTTTTGTTTGTTTGCCTTTCACATCACCTTGTTTTATTATGCCATTGATCATAGAACAGTACAGCACAGGAACAGGCCCTTCTGCCCACAATGTTTGTACTCGCTAGAATTTAGAAGATTGAGGGGGGATCTTATAGAAACTTACAACATTCTTAAGGGGTTAGACAGGATAAATGCAGGAAGATTGTTCCCGATGTTGGGGAAGTCCAGAACAAGGGGTCACAGTTTAAGGATAAGGGGGAAATCTTTTAGGACCGAGATGAGAAAAACATTTTTCACACAGAGTGGTGAATCTCTGGAATTCTCTGCCACAGAAGGTAGTTGAGGCCAGTTCATTGGCTATATTTAAGAGGGAGTTAGATGTGGCCCTTGTGGCTAAAGGTATCAGGCGGTATGGAGAGAAGGCAGGTACAGGATACCGAGTTGGATGATCAGCCGTGATCACATTGAATGACGGTGCAGGCTCAAAGGGCCGAATGGCCTACTCCTGCACCTATTTTCTATGTTTGTGCCCAAAATGATGCCAAGTTTTGATTTAGTTTAGTTTATAGAGACAGCATGGAAACAGGCTCTTCAGCCCATCGAGCCCACGCCGGCCAGTGATCCCCGCACACTGACACTATCCTACACACGCTAGGGACAATTTCCCTTTTTACCAAAGCCAATTAGCCCACAAACCTGTACCACTGGTATGGCATGAATACGAGTGTGGGATGAAACTGAAGATCCCAGAGAAAGCCCACGCAGGTCACGGGGACCATGTACAAACTCTGTACAAACAAGCACCCGTAGTCAGGATTGTACCCAGGTCTCTAGCACAGTGAGGCAGCAACTCTACCTCTGCGCCACCGTGCCACCCAATCTCATCTGATCCCAATCAATCTGATCTCATCTGCCTGCATGTGATCCAAACTCCCTCTACTCTTCGCACTTCCCTGTGCCTATCTAAAAGCATCATACCTGCCCGTACTGATAAAAGGACGAATTAGTTTGGGACACACGACTTTCCAAAGGGCAAACTGCATCAGCAGATAAATTATTCCTGACATCCTTATCCGTCAACCAACATCAACATCATAAAGAAAGCCGTGTGTAGGAAGGAACTGCAGATGCTGGTTTACACTGAAGGTAGACACAAAATGCTGGAGTAACTCAGCTCTGGATAGAAGGAATGGGTGACGTTTCGGGTCAAGACCCTTCTTCAGACTGAGAGTCAGTCGAGAGGGGAATGAGAGATATACAAGGTGTGAAAACGAGAGATGAAAGTGGACAAAGATCAAGGAAAATGAAGAGTAGACCATTGTAGTCTAGGGGAAGGTGACAATGAGGCATACAAAGTAAAATTTAATCAGGAGTTCTGTCAAACGAGTTGGAGGACTAGGATTTGGAGAGAAGAAAGCCAGATTATCAATTTTTTATTGTATTGCCTTTTATGGGATTGTGCTATGCATAAATTAGCTGCCATATCATTGGCTCGCAGCTGTGGCTATGCTTTAAAAATATTTTGCTGTCTGTAAAGAAATACAGAATTCCTGAGATTGTTAAAGGCGCTATATAAACACAAGACTTATTTTTTTCTTTGTCAGGTGCCAACTCGGTCCAAGAAAGCTCATGTAGTAAATCTTTATTTGGTTAGCCCTAGCACTTGAACCTTGAACTTTCAGGTCATACAGTTAAGACCACTTGAGCTTCCAGTTATATTTAGTTGCTCTCATTTTTTTTTCCTGAGGAACTGTGTAAATACTAAAATTAGTCTATTTGTGTGCTTGACAAACAGTGGCAGAACAAGCAGTAAATAGATAACTGAAAAAACATTAGCGGTTATATATCAGATTACAACTACAATTAAATCTGACATCCACTTTTGTCTTTATGTCAGGAACTTGCTCATATAAGTGATGAAGGGGTGGAAGTTATTTCATAATATGTACCCTCCCCGAACTGATCTCTTTGCGTTCAAAATTAATTGTAGCTTTATTTTCAAAATATGGGTAATCTTAAATTTAAAACAACTACATCTATTGGCCATTATATCAGCGCACTCTTTACAAAGCTGCATTCTAATCTCTACAGTGCCAAGCTAAGAATCATTGTAGGTTTAGTGCGACTTAACTGTTTATTTAGTTTTACTTTTTAGAGATACAGTGCGGAAACAGGCCCTTCGGCACACCAAGTCCACACCAACCAGCGATCTCTGCACATTAACACTATCCTACACACACTGGGGACACTTTAAAATTATACCACACCAATTAACCTACAAACCTGTACGTCTTTGGTGTGTGGGTGGAAAACGGAGATCCCGGAGAAAGCCCACGCAGGTCACGGGGAGAACGTACAAACTCCGTACAGACAAGCACCTGTAGTCGGGATTGAACCCGTGTCTCTGGGGCAGTCAGGAATCAACTCTACCGTTGCGCTACCGTGCTGCCCTCTGTCGCTGTACAGTGTTCAAAAGCCTTACTCATCCAAATAGTTCCAATTCAGTCCCTCATCCGAGGATTCAAACACTGCTCTACAATGAGCTGGAATTAGCAGCAAAGTTGGGGGAAGGAAATGCCATTCAATGTTTACGCTTCCAATTGTTATCCTCTAATTCCCACTGCAAAGAGTTGTGAGTGAGGCTTAATTGTGGGGTTTTCTACAATTGAGGAGTCTGTCAACACTCGTGTTCAGGTATATTTTGACGAGGCAGAAGACTATTAGCACAAATTTAATTCTGCTTCAGAGTGAGTTGATAGCTCCCGTATAGGAGCAGGAATTAATGATGACTGTTAATCCGCGATCTTTCAATAGCTCACGGTCAGTTCATCGGGAGAAAAAAAATGGTAAAGGCAACAGAGTTCATTATTTTCCCTTCAGAAATGGAAGTCTTTAAAACAACTACTTGTATTTAAATTGGGCCATTAACATAATGAGCATTTTCAAATTACATTCGATAATCAGCAGCATGGGAAGATTTTAAAGCAGATTAGGTTAGATTGAAGAGCATTGAGGAAAGGTTTTGACCCGAAACGTCACATAATCCTATTCTCCAGAGATGCTGCCTGACCTGCTGTTATTCCAGCATTTTCTGCCTATCTTAAAGGAGAGGCAAGTAGTTTTAGGCAGCTATTTCCCGAGATTTAAGTCTTGGCTGCTAAAACGATGACCAACCATGGGTGGGTGTTAAAATTGTAGATAACCAAATGAAAACAATATTTCGAAGGGATATATAGTTGGAGATGATGACTGAAGTAGGGAGAGGCAAGCTCACAGAGGGGTATTTTTTTAAAGTGAGGCATGGCTTAACTGCAAGACTCGAAGGGGAAGTAGGCAAAAGGACCAGTCGTCAAACAGGACGATGTGCAATGCCCCTGTCCCACTTAGGAAACCTGAACGGAAACCTCTGGAGACTTTGCGCCCCACCCAAGGTTTCCGTGCGGTTCCCGGAGGTTTTTGTCAGTCTCCCTACCTGCATCCACTACCTGCAACCTCCGGCAACCACCTGCAACCTCCGGGAACCACACGGAAACCTTGTGGGGCGCAAAGTCTCCAGAGGTTTCCGTTCAGGTTTCCTAAGAGGGACAGGGGTATTAGAACACAAATTGATGGATGACAAGATATAGGTGACAAGAAAGTTTACAATGCAGGGAGGTTAGCATGAAGTGCATTAAAAATAATCTAATTTAGAGTAAGTAAGGCATGGACTGGGGTAAATGGTCTGAAGCAGGAGCAATATCATGAGGTAAAAATAGTGATTGCATAGATATCTGGTCTAAAATTACTCTGTGGGCAAATATCACAGCAAGGTTGCAATCAGCCTTAATAATGTATCAGAGACCAGGAAATAGTCAGTAACTAATGAACGATAATAAAAGTAGAAAATGTGGGGAAATACTCAACAGGTTAATCTGCATTACTTCAACCAGAACCATTAACTCCCCACAGATGCAGCCTGACCTACTGAGCATTTCCAGCATTTTTTCTTTTCATTTTAGATTCCCAGCATCTGCAGTTTTTTTTAATATCAATGAATGAGCAACTGGTCACTGGACACCAAAGACAATAGCTTTCTGCATTCAGGGAGGCACAGTGGCACAGCAGTGTTGCTGCCTTACATAGAAACATAGAAACATAGAAATTAGGTGCAGGAGTAGGCCATTCGGCCCTTCGAGCCTGCACCACCATTCAATATGATTATGGCTAATCATCCAACTCCGTATCCCATACCTGCCTTCTCTCCATACCCTCTGATCCCCTTAGCCACAAGGGCCACATCTAACTCCCTCTTAAATATAGCCAATGAACTGGCCTCGACTACCCTCTGCGGCAGAGAGTTCCAGAGATTCACCACTCTCTGTGTGAAAAAAGTTCTTCTCATCTCGGTTTTAAAGGATTTCCCCCTTATCCTTAAGCTGTGACCCCTTGCAGCGTTAGAGTTCCGAGTTCGATCCTGATTATGCGGGCTGTCTGAATAGAGTTTGTACGTTCTCCCTGTGACCGCATAGATTTTCTCCAGTATCCGGTTTCCTCCCACACTCCAAAGATGTGCAGGTTGGTAGGTTAATTGGCTTCTGTAAATTGTCCCCAATGTGTAGGATAGTTTTAGTGTATGGGGATTGGTGGTCAACATGGGATCGCTGGGCCAAAGAGCCTGTTCCTACACTGTATCTCTAAACTCAACTAAGCTAATTCCATTATTTAGTTGACAGAAAATTCTACTCATTCATTTCAAATATTAGACAAGCAATCTGAACAAACTTGAGGAAGACGGTCAGAGTAAAATTGGCTTCCATTAAGTCAAATATTGGAAATTGCTCTGTTTGTGTGGATGAGAAATAAGAGCGGTCAGGAAAAAATGCTTGGGGAGTGTCAAAGTAACAGTGGGTAAAGAAGCCATTGTTCCCATTCTTTGGGTGTAACTGGACAAAGAATAATGAAAGCAAGGAAACTCAACCTTGCCCAGCTATGTAATGGTGGTGCAAGATTAGAGATGGATACACATGGAAGTGCAGATGCTGAAATCTTGAGCAAAACACAAAATGTTGCAGTAGTTCAGTGGGTCAAGTCGCATCCATGGAAGGAATGGATAGGCGACGATTCGGGATCAGGACCCTACTTCAGATTGACTGTAGTAGGAAGGAGAAAGTTGGAAAAGAGATGGGAGATAATAGGTGGATACAGATGAGGGGGAGGAGGGAGATGGGTGGAATAGGTGCTGAAGGTAGGTAGTTTGGTCAACCATATTAAAAGCTGTGGATGAGCTGAGCAGAACGAAATAGGGGAACATATTTTTGTCACTGTCAGAAAGGGTATCAGTTAGATATATGCCATTATGGAAGAATGGCAATGTTAGAAACAAAAAAAAGGAAGATTGGAGATGGGAAGAGATTCAAAAGGAGGAATGGATCTGGGACTTAATTCTTGCTGGATAGAGTGTGATTCAGGCCGGCAAGCTCAGGGACATTAAGCAGAACGATGCACTTTAGGATAGACACAAAATGATGGAGTAACTCAGCGGGACAGGCAGCATCTTTGGAGAGAAGGAATTGGTGGCGTTTCTGGTCAAGACTTTGCTTCAGACATCAGCCCTAAATCACTACTTTGAATGTTCTTTCCAGAATACTCCCTCCCCTACTACAAGGAGATTCCTTCGTTATTCCCAGACTCAGCATTGGGTGGGAATTATACAACACTTGTATTCTAAGCCAAATTTGAGGGGAAACGAACCATAAAAGGCATCTGTCAATGGGAATAATTGTCACTGCGATCCAGTCTCAGTGCAAAAATCATCAAGTAGAGTTTCAAAATATAACTTCCCATGCTCTGATACTTCCGCGCTCAACTGATTTATTTGTGTCTGGTGGGTGAAATCAAAATCTCCAAAGCTTTAAGATTATTGAAAGTGATTTATGGCATTTGGCAAGGTGGATGCTTGATTTTCGTGGTGGATGCAGTCCCGTGACTGACTGTTCTATATTTGGGGCCAGGAGGCTATATTTTACCACCCAGGATGAAATGAGGGAGAGCTATTGCTCTGACAGGTGTTCATTGTCAATGATGTCTCCCGTTCCTCCTGCAGCCAACACGCATGCCTTCCGCCTGACGCCGGAGTCACTGTGTCTCCTCTTTCATTCACTGCAAGACAATGTTCAAGTTGCATCATGTCAGAGTGGGAGGATCAGTTGTGGCTGGGTAATAGGATCTGTCAAACAGGTCTGATATTTGATAAATTGTGCTGCTTGCTTTGAAGGGTAGGATAATAAATTAAGCCTAATTGTCACAAAGCTTCATGCAGAACCGTGATGTTAGCTGTATCGCCTGTTCCCGCTGTTAACTTTACCCCTGCCGTTGTTCACCACACCATTTCAGAAAGTTGCAGAGTCTTACAGCCCACCCCCAACAACGTTCTCGCCCCACCCCAAACAAACCAGGGTCAATTCAGCGAGGATCATGAATGTAGAAACAAGGAACCATGGATGCTGGCTTACAAACCAGCTGGTTTACATGGATAGGACAAGTTTGGAAGGATGTGAACCAAACACAGGCAAGTGGGACTAGTGTAGCTAGGACATGTTGGCCGGTGTGGGCAAGTTGGGCCGAAGGGCCTGTTTCCACACTGTATCTCTCTATGACACAAAAGTCACATAAACATTTTCCCTGGCCTCTCTTATTACTCATCCACAAAAGCAACAGAGCAATTTTTGACTTAATATTTGACTTAATGGCAGCCATTTTTTTTCTTTGACCGCCTTTCTCAAGCCTGCCACTGTTCAGATTACTTGTTGAATATTTGATATGAATGTAGAAATTTCTGTCAACTGAATAATGGAATTAGTTTAGCTTAGTTTTAGTTTAGAGATACAGCGTGGGAACATGCCTTCGGCCCAATGAATCCACGCTGACCAACGATCCCTGTACACCAGTTCTATCCAACAAAAGATGTTGGAATAAGTCCGCGTAATAAGGCAGCATCTTTGGCGGACATGGATAGGTGACTTTCAAGTTGGGGACCTTCTTCAGACTGTCTGAAGAAGGGTCCCGGCCTGAAACGTCCCCTATCCATGTTGTCCAGTGATGTTACCTGGCCCGCTGAGTTAGTCCAGTACTTTGTGTCCTTTCAAGGATAATGTATTCCCTGCAATATGGGGACTAGATTGAGAGGACAAAGGACATTTGTTGTCACATACACCAATTGGTGCAGTAAAATTTGAGTTACCAGGCAGTACACAAATAAGATAAACGCAACACTATAGAATTTAACATTAAACATAAAAACATCCCCTCATAGTTTCCCACCGTGAGCAAGGGAGATGAAGGCTGGCAATAAACAGGCTGCTGAGTGCTACTAATGCCCTGGTCATATCAGACACGTGCTTGGTCAAACTAGTTGCTGCTGTTGCTGCTCTAGTTACAATCCTTAGAACTGTAGCATTGTATGTGTAAGTCCAAGAGGCAGTCCAAGCCAGGTGACTATTCGTATGCTAGCCACAGGAGCAGATCTATAATCGCTCCACTCTCTTAAATCTCTACTCCTGCAGCAACATTTCTTATACACTGTAAATGGCTCGATTGTAATCATGTCTTGTTTGCAGCAGACTGGATAGCATGCAACAAAAGCTTTATCACTGTACCTCGGTACATGTGACAATAAACTGACTTGAACTGAACTGCTTAACGTGATTGACCTCGTGATTCAGAAGTGGTTGCAGAGCAAAGCAGTGTTATCAATGCCCCCTCCATGTCGCACACTGTCAAGTGCAGCTTTGGAATGTGGTATCTAGGAAGTGGAGGGCACTTCTAACTCTGGCGGGCTTGAGCAGTTCAAGAGCTTTTCTGATGAGAAACACGTGGAGCTCTCCAACAGCGAAAACCACCACTTTGAAAATGAGCAAAGTTTTGCATTTGTAATTGTTCTTCCTGGCATACAAGTTGGTAGTGTTATTGATAATGACGAGGTTGTCTTCAACCACAGAGCAATATCTTTAAATAGTTTACATGGCAAAGCAGCAACAGTTGGAATTTCATCATGTGTGACAATGTATTTGGGTGAACTACTGAGGCTAGAAAATGTACAATGAAGAGTAGGACCTTAGGAAGTACTAAGGAGTGATGTTTCTGTCCAAGATTTATAAGGTCATGTCATAATGAACAGTAGTAGAATTAGGCCATTTGGCCCATCAAGTCTACCCCGCCAATCAATCATGGCTGATCTATCTCTCCCTCCTAACCGCATTCTCCTGCCTTCGCCCCATAACCTCTGACACCTGTACTAATCAAGAATCTATCTATCTCTGCCTTAAAAATATCCACTGACTTGGCCTTCACAGCCTTCTGTGGCAAAGATTTCCACAGATTCACCACCCTCTGACTAAAGAAATTCATCCTTATCTCAAGTACATGGCTGGCACAGTTGGCGCAGCTGTAGAGTTGCTGCCTTTCAGTGCCCGAGACCATGGTCGATGCTGACTGCGGATGCTGTGTGTACAGAGTTTGTACAATCTTCCTGTGAAGGTTTTCTCCGGGTGCTCCGGTTTCCTCCCACACTCCAAAGACGTACAGGTTTCTAGGTTATTTGGCTTCGGTAAAATTGCACTTGAAGGCTGATGTGGACATGGAGGACATGTTTCCATGCTCTCGGACGTTGTGCTACCAACTTTGGTCACAACATATCTGCTCCAGCATTTCAAACAGACCCAATTTTGCAATATATGTTGTGTTATGGTGTGGTTTCGCATCAATGTGGAGAGGATGTTTCCACTAGTGGGAGAGTCTAGGACCAAAGGCCATAGCCTCAGAATAAAAGGACGTATCTTTAGGAAGAAGAAGAGGAATTCATTGGAATTCATGGAATGCATGGAATTCATTGCCACAGAAGGCTGTGGAGGCCCAGTCAATGGTTATTTTTAAGGCAGAGATTGACTCCCCTCCACGACAGATAGATCAGCCATGATTAAATGGTGGAGGAGACTTGATGGGCCGAATAGCCCAATTTTGCTCCTATCAGTAAAGAACATAGAACAGTATAGACTGAAAAAAGGTTCCGCCCCAAAACGTCACCCATACTTTTTCTCCGGAGATGCTGCCTGACCTGCTGAGTTCCTCCAGCACTTTGTGCCTTTCTTCGGTATAAATTGACACCTGCAGTTCCTTTCTACACAACGATTTACATGGTTGGATTATTTAAATTCGGAGTGGGAGGGAAGTAAATTAATTGACTTTTGGAAAAAATTAATCTATGGAATGAGGATTCTTGTAGCTGTGCCAGAGAGAAGGCCAGCGGGCTGTGTATTATGAGTGTTTCACATAATATACACGGGCAAGATACTATCTGAAGCTAGATGAATGGAGTCAGTCTGCAGTGCAGTGTTAATCTGGATAATCACTCAGGACATTAATTAGGCTTGTTTTTATTTTTCAAATTCAAGACGACAGATTTGTGGAGTTTGATGCTTCATGTGTGGCGAGGAAGAGCGAGATGCGAATGTAAAGGAGCGTGAGTGTTAAAGATCAGTAACGCAAACGCAATCAAAAAAGCAATGAAACTTTCCCTCCCAACTAAGTCAGTGTCACCTTAGTAGGAAAAAAGAACTGCTGACAGACAGAGAAAGCTGGAGTAACTCAGCGGGTCAGAATAGGAATAGGTGACGTTTCGGGTGGAGACCCTTCTTTAGAATCAAGGGAAAGGGGAACGAGAGATATAGACGGTACTTAGTACAAATGAATGGAAAATATGCAGAAAGTAATGATAATCAAATACATGTGGAGCCCACAATGGTCCATTGTTTGCTGTGGGATAGGTGACAACGAGTTGACACGTTGCCTATTCCTTTTCACCAGAGATGCTGCCTGACCCGCTGAGTTACTCTGGCTTTTTGTGTCTGTCTTCGGTTTAAACCACCAACTGCAGTTCCTTCCTACACAAAGAACTACAGATGCTGGCTTATACCAGAGATAGACACAACCTTCTGGAGCAACTCGGCGGGTCAGGCTGCATCTCTACTTCAAAATAATCATCAGTGAACTATAATGAGGGTCATGTTAACTGGTCTAAGTTAGGCAAAAATGAAGGAGCTGGCACTAGCCTTTGGGTAGAGGAAGAGGGAAATGTTAACTCATCTTAACGATCTTGATTACCATTCTGTGATCTGTGCTGGAAAATATGTTATCGGATATCAACAAAGGCAGGATTGGGCTTGATAATGCACCCATAGTGAGATATCCTCCTGACGCTATCTGGCACGGCTCTGCATGATGAATGCAACTTGAATGAGGTCATGAGGCTGCAAAGCAACACATCTATCAGTAGGCAGTGGAGAAAGCCAAGCAGAGGAATGCTTTCTAGGCATAATCCTTTCAGAAGGCAGTGTTGAATTGCCACCTATTAGTTACAGTATCTGTATCTCAACAACTCAGTGAAAGTGATTTTTGCTGATTTTTTTTTACAGGCATACCTTGTTCTATAATGATCAGCAAACAGGAAAGACAGTTGGTAAACATTTGTGGTTAAACTCTGTGTTTTAAATAGACTGATAAGAGCAATAAAGTTGAGCAGTGAATGACGAGGTTAAGCTCTTTACCCAGATTGTCAAATACTTTAACCAGAGCATATTAAATGACAGCAGTTAATTTGCATTGTACAACCCCTACTCTTTATAATTTAATTAGAGGCATGTAACAAATAAAACAGTTACATTCAAGTGTTTATTTTGCGCAGTATTGCGTCTCCTGTCATTATTAACAGTGCTTGTTGGCTCTAATGGGCCTGTCCCACTTCGGCGACTTTTTAGGCGACTGCAGGAGACTATTCAGTCTCCACATGATCACCAACATGTTCGAGGGTGGTTGCCGGGGAGTCGCCTTCATGGTCGTGAGGAGTTCCCGCATTCTGGGAACTAGTCGCGGCCTCATTATGGTCGGCGCAAACTTTTCAACCTTGAAAATTTAGCAGCGACTAGAATGAAGCCGCCATGGAGAGTAGCGAGAATTCTCGTGCCGTAGGTGGGTCGCCAGGAGGTCCTAGTGGGTTGCCAGGAGGTCGAAGGTTCTCGTAGGTTGTAGACGGTGCTGACCAGTGAATTTCATTGGAACAAAGGGAAAAAAACGTAAGCAGTAATTTTCAGAACCAAGGATAACCGACCGGTAATGTTAAATGTCCGCCGAACTTCACAGCCGTGTATCTCTGGCTTCTTAAAAGTTGTCTCCACTACTTCTCCCTCCTTCCCCCTCCCTCTTTTAAAGGACTTACCATGCACTGTGCTTTTTAGCTTCTTAATTACAGCGCCAACCTTTCCTGTTCCTCGCGGTGTGTGTCTGTATCACATTGGCTTTGCACCGTGTGAATTTCACTCAGACAGCGCTCCCCCCTCTAGCCCTGTCCCCTGCCTGCATAATGGGCTGGAGAAGGAAGCGGTGTGTTTGTGTGTGTGTGTGGGTTCCACTCTGACAGTCGCCGTTCCAGTTACCGGATTTTCAGGCGACTACCGGCAACTTGACAGTCACCGGCAGTTGCCTGAAAAATCACCAAAGTGGGACAGGCCCATAGGGGTGATGGGCTGGGGGTGACACAAATGCAGTAAAATGGATGAATGGGTTGCCTTAAGGAGCGATAAAGTACACCAGGTGTGGACTCCTGGATATCGGTGAGACCAAATGCACGCTCAGCGATCGTTTCGCTAAACTTCCCTGCTTAGTCTGCCTAAACCTACCTGATCTCTCGGTTGCTTAATACTTTAACTCCCTCTCCCATTCCCACACTGACCTTTCTGTCCTGGACCTCCTCCATTGTCAGAGTGAGGCCAGCACCTCATATATTGCTTGGGCATCCTACACCCCAGCGGTATGAATATTGACTTCTCTAACTTCAAGTAACCCTTGCTTTCCATCTCTCCATCCCTCCCTATTCCTAGTTCTCCGACCAGTCTGACTGTCCCCCTCAATTAATTTTTATCTCTGTATGCTTCGTTGTCACCTTCTCCTAGCTAACAATGGTCTACTCTGCATTTGCCTTGATCTGCATCTTCTTTGATGTCTGTTTTTCACACCTTGCCCTTCCTTATCCCGATGTCTATCTCTTCCTCGACTCACAGTCTGAAGAAGGGTCTCGACCCAAAACATCACCCATTCCTTCTATCCAGAGATGCTACCTGTCCTGCTGAGTCACTCCAGCATTTTGTGTTTATCTCTAGTCTTTACTTCCTTGAGTTTGGTGGAACGTGGTGATCTCATACAAACATCCCGTGGAGCTTGATAGTGTGGACGCAGTGCGGATGCTTCCTCTGACCTGAGGTGTCTAGAACATGGGGTCATGAGAAGACATTCCTTCAGCCTGTATTGGTTTGGTGTGGTTTATTTCCATTCCATGTGCCAAGATGCAGTGCAAAACCTTGCAAGCTATCCAGTCAAATCATACTGTACACGAGTACAATCAAGCCTGACACAAGTACAGGAGATAGGGAAAGCTTTTGAAATTCTCAGTAGGGTTCAGAGCAGCTGTCATTGAGTAGATTCGAAACTGAGATCAACAGATTTTTGGATACAAAGTGAATCTAAGGATAGTTTAGAGAAAAAAAATCAACATTGGTCTTTTTGTATGTCGGAGCTGGCAGAAGAAGCCAATGGCCTACTCCTCCTGTTTCTTTTATTGTTGTGTTTGGCTTCAGCAACTTTGATCAAGGAAAGAGGAAAGAATTGAATGAAAGATGCAGCGTGGAAACAGGCCCCTCGGCCCACCAAGTCCACGCCGACCATCGATCACTAGCTCGCTGTTTTCCCACTTTCTAATCCGTTCGATTTAGAAGATTGAGGGGGGATCTTATTACAAAAATCTTAAGGGGTTGGACAGGCTAGATGCAGGAAGATTATTCCCGATGTTGGGGAAGTCCAGAACAAGGGGTCACAGTTTAAGGATAAGGGGGAGTCTTTTAGGACCGAGATGGGAAAACCATTTTTTACATAGAGAGTGGTGAATCTGTGGAATTCTCTGCCACAGAAGGTAGTTGAAGCCAGTTCATTGGCTATATTTAAGAGGGAGTATGGTGAGAAGGCAGGTACAGGATACTAAGTTGGATGATTAGCCATGATCATATTGAATGGCGGTGCAGGCTCGAAGGGCCGAATGGCCTACCCCTGCACCTATTTTCTATGTTTCAATGTTTCTCTGAACACACTAGGGGGAATTTACAGAGGCCAATTAACCTACAAACCTGCACGTCTTTGGGATGTGGGGGAAAACTGGAGCACCCAGAGGAAACCCATTTGATCACAGGGAGAACGTGCAAACTCCACATAGCACCTGATGTCATGATCAAGTCTGGTGCTGTGAGGTAGCAGCTCTACCAGCTGAGCCTCTGTGCCACCCAAATTCCTGATGCGTTTATACCAGAGTATCAGTTTCGGAAATTAAAAGTAATCTGAAGCAATTTAATTCCTATTAAGTAATAATATGTGCATCTAAGGTTCTTGAAAATAATTGAAGAATATTCCATACAGCCTTTCTGGAAGATGCTACATAATTTCCAAAGGCTGGCAAAGTTATGACAAAACTCTGAGACAATTTTACGGCCTTTTATCCTCTCCCCATTTTTTGGTTTCCGACAATTTTTATCGTTACATAGTTGCATTTCTTTTCTCTTAAATTAATATTTTAGTGTTAATTAAAGAAATGTAGACAATTTAGTTAAATCTAATTAGGTGCAGATGAGATATTTGTTTTTTTTTTTGCAGTTTATATTGAGAAGCATTCATAAATTGTACGGTAGCTTTGATTTTTGATGTCTTGATTCCACGCCAAAATAACGAAGCGAGGGACCCACCCCAGAGTGAAAAGCTTGATCATTCCACTCCGATTCCTTTGTACTCCGATCGTTTTCTCATGATTTATAATAATTAACAATTTTGTATTCAGTTAAGTTTAGTTAATTGTCATGTGTACCAAGGTACAGTGAAAAGCTTTTGTAGGGTGCTACCCAGTCAGTGGCAATTACAATTAATTACAATTGAGTCATCCATAGTGTACAGATAGATGAGAAAGGGAATAAAGTAACATTTAGTGCAAGATAAAACCAGTAAAGTCCGATCAAAGATAGTCCGAGGGTCTCCAATGGTGTAGATAGTAGGTAGACTTACAGAGAAAGGTTGAATAAGTTAGGTCTTTATTCTCTGGAGCGCAGAAGGTTAAGGGGGGACTTGATAGAGGTATTTAAAATGATGAGAGGGATAGACAGAATTGATGTGGATCAGCTTTTCACTTTGAGAATAGGGAAGATTCAAACAAGAGGACATGACTTCAGAATTAAGGGACAGAAGTTTAGGGGTAACATGAGGGGGTACTTCTTTACTCAGAGAGTGGTAGCGGTGTGGAATGAGCTTCCAGTGGAAGTGGTGGAGGCAGGTTTGTTGGTATAATTTAAAAATACATTAGGTAGGCATATGGATGAGAAGGGAATGGAGGGTTATGGTATGAGTGCAGTCAGGTGGGACTAAGGGAATAAAGTTGTTCGGCACGGACTTGTAGAGCCGAGATGGCCTGTTTCCGTGCTGTAATTTTTATATGGTTATATGTTATAGACACAAAAAGCTGGAGTAGCTCAGTGGGACATGCAGCATCTCTGGGGAGAAGGAATGGGTGGCGTTTCGGGTCGAGACCCTTCTTCAGACTAGTTAGGAATAAGGGAAAACGAGAGATATAGACGGTGATGTAGAGAGATAAAGAGCAATGAGTAAAAGATATGCAAAAACATAATGATGATAAAGGAAACAGGCTATTGTTAGCTGTATGTTGGGTGATAACGAGAAGCTGGTGTGACTTGGGTAGGGGAGGGATAGAGAGAAAGAGGGAATGCCAGGGTTGTTTGAAGTTAGAGAAATCAATATTCATACCACTAGGCTGTAAGCTGTCTAAGCGAAATATGAGATGCTGTTCTTCCAGTAGATTGTAGTTCAGGACTGCTCTCTAGTTGTTGGTTGGATGGTTTGTTTGCCTGATAACAGATGGGGAAAAAATGTCCCTGAACCTGGAGGTGTGCGTTTTCACTCTTTAGCTTTAATATGACATTTTTTTGGTATTACAATGCGCCAGTGAAGTACTTATGGGTGCTTGACTGTTTCAAACATTCCAATAAACAGAACTTCTTGCCTTTTAGCCATCTGGAGCCTAAGCCCAGAACCGAAATCCTTCAAAAGGCAATTTTACAATGTTCAATTGCATTTAAACTTGCCTGGACTAAATTAAACTCAAATCCCCATGAAAACTGTGGGTAATTGAAGGTACAAGCACGGGAATGTGGATAATTGAGGCTCTATTGTACTGGCTCCATTCTTAAAGCTCCATTTAGGCCAGTTAAAGATATAAGTGCAATTTAGTGAATTCTGAACCAGTACTAACGCTGTACAAAACAACGTCTTTTACTTTAAAGTCGAGATTTTATTTAAACAGACATGAATTACGATGGCCAACTTAAATATTTAAGAGTGCACGTAAAATAAGCTTTGATATTGTTTGCTGTCAATACTTGCCTTTTCTGTTTAAGACATTGAATGTTTTGGCTCCAATATTAATCCTACTTGTGCTTAGCTAGCAATTACAGACACGGAAAGTAATTTAACAATTGGTTGAAAACCTCCCAGCGCTGGTGTGCAAATAGGGTGTCATCTTGATATTAAACCAGGCCTGAGCTGAATATTCTCCCAGACTGCTGGTTGCTGTGAATGCAAATCCCACACTTTTTTATTTGTGGGAAAAGGAAGCGAGCGCCTGTGTTGGGGCTGGAGGCAAGTTCCTGTCGTGGGACGTGAGCCAGGTCTGTCTCATTCATTGACGCCGAGAGAGATTGCACTGAGGGCAGGTCAATTGTCTTGTCTCGGTGTGCAGTCGAGGTGAGGGCTAGCAGGGTGTGTGTAGCAGGACATATTACTAACCTGCCGTTTACTGTGAAAGGTTATGCAACAACGCTGATCAGGAATAGAAAGCATTCCACATGCAGGGGGCTGTTCCCTTTGAGAGGTATCTGCCGCTGGAAACTTAATTAAGCCTCCTTCCTGCCCTGTCATTCATAAAATCGCCAGCGTACAACAGCACTGATTCTCATTCACAAGATTTGTACTGGAGGGTGGCAGCGATGTCAACATGTGTGAGACAAGTATTATTGAATGACTAATTGGGTAATTGTCAAAAATGAAAGAAGAGTTTCAGAGAGGACACAATGAATTTATTATAACCTATTCTTGCTCAATTTTGCTCATTACTTAGTCAGCCAAAACAAAACGAAGGAAAGATTCGCTAAGGATGTTGTCATGTTTTGACAAATTAAAAACAATGAATTTTCTCCCTGACTCTTCTCCCTGCCTTTTCCCTTATGACAGTAGCTTAGGCCGTTTGATTGTGGCCGTTAACACTGAAACAATTCAAAGTATCCTCTTTTAATCTGTCCAATTGTCTATCTAACAAGGGAAAAAAGTAGGTTTTCTTTGCATGTGTGTCGAGACACTTAGGAAGATGAGAGGCTGTTAGTGGACAAAGCACTTAAATTGTCAATAGCTTTTTTTTTTAAATCTCTTTTTATTTTCTCATTGCCAGACAAGAATTTATGTGCCAAGTCAAACAATAGCAAGAAATAAAATGGTACAGACTTGGCAAAGTGCCAGTCTCTTTAAGTAAATAAATGCATTTTGAATCAAAGAGCTCTTGTTTGCAGTAGGGAAACGAACTTCGATTTATTCATGGTGATTAATTCATGTTAAAAGTTTATTAAGATTAAAAACAAAGATAGTGGTTGGATTATGCATTTGTTTTCTGTCCTGATTGTGTTCAAATTAACCCTCTTAGCATTGGGCAGTTAAATTCAGGGCTAAAAGTTGGATTTCAATGCAAAATATGTCCTCTCCTGCTGAAGTTTAGTCGTGTTTGTTAAGCTGATGCCCAAATAGTCATGACAACAGCTGTAAGTGGGTTTAAAAATGTTTTGAGCCTTGTGATACTCTATTGCCGCCCTCATCCTTTCCACTCGTCGCGTTAATTTCATGTTTCATGTATTTTGTGTTTTTATGACTGTTGGCAGATCAATTTTCCTCCTGGGATAAATAAATTTCTATCGTATCGTATTGTATCGTAACCAAAGTGATACAAGCACAAAAGGCAGCAGATATTGGAAATGTGGAGTAAAAGTAGGAGATGTTAGGGATACTCAGTCGGTCAATCAACATATGTAGAAAGACAGAACGAAAAGTTTCAGCCTGATGGACTTGCTTCACATCTGGTGTGATGGATGGTTTGGTCCAGATCCAGGGGGGATAGAAAGAAAAGCCAAAGGAAAGTTCTCCAATGTCAGCAGGAGAGATTAAATGATTAAAAAAAGGGGGGTTAAAATTGCATGGCAACAAAAGTCTAAAAGAGGTGTAAATGCAGAATAATTATCTGGAATGCAGGAAATGCTGGAAGTGTTCATTACCTCAACGTCAACTTGATGTTGAGTGTGTATGGCCCTTTTGCCTAGTCAGAAGATGAGGTGTTATTCCTGGAGTTTTAAATTCAGTTAATTGCAAAACTGGTCTCAGTAAAAAAAAAAAACAAGCAAATTCTTGTAAAAGACCATCTGATTCACTAGTGGTCTTCAAGGAAGAAAATCAACTTTCCTCACTATGTTTGGCAGTTACACAACTCGAGACCCACAGCAATGTAGTTAACTCTCAATTGCCCTCTGAAATGGAGAACTAAGGGCTCAAAGTGGATACTCTTAGTAACGGGCAATAAATGCTGGTCAAATTGTTCACACCCATGTTCCAAGGATGAACGAATGGTCTCATCCGACCAATATTTGGGATGCTGTAATTTAATCAATGTCGTTAAACAGTGAAGATGGGGAGACCAGGCTTGTGATTGATCATTGACTTGTGGCCTCTGCTGGTGCAGTGGTGCAATTTTCTGCCTTGCAGCACCGTAGGCCCGGGTTCGATCCTGACTATGGGTGCTGTCTGTACGGAGTTTGCATGTTCTCCCTGTGACCACGTGAATGCTCCGGTTTCCTCCACAGTCCAAAAACATGCACGTTTGTAGGCTAATTGACCTGCAAATTGTTCATAGCATGTAGGGTGGTGCTAGTGTACAGGGTGATCGCTGGTCCGTGTGGACCTGATGGGCCAAAGGGCCTGTTTCCATGGTGTACCTCTAAAGTCTAAAGGATGTTGGTTCAGGGCTGGAATGGAATTCACTTATATGCTTTCCTTCACAACGAAACACCCCTGTGAAATTTAATTAAGTCCATACATGTAAAATGGATAACATGATGAGATATCAGAGGGAAGCCATGAAGTATGGAAGTGCTGTGGAGCCATCCAGCATCTGGAAAGTGGGGACCGGTGGGAGTGTGTATTATTTCAAAAGCTGTTTCTAGTTTTGTGCTTCTCAATTCAAATTGAATGCTCTAAACCTGTTCAAAATTCCCTTTTATTTTTTTGGCTTTGCTTTCTAGTGCTCAATTTCATTTTCCATGGTTCTACAGTTTCAATGTTTAAATGGGTTTGCTGACAGTTTTTAAACTGGTTCATTTAATCCTTCTTAATCTGACCCCATCTGTTCACTTCTGCTTGCCATGCGGGTTGAGTTACGCCCTACGGTGACACTGAAATCCCAAATCCACCTTGAAAACAGATCTCTTAAAATGCAGTGCGCACACACACGATACGATACGATAGAACTTTATTCATCCCAGGAGGGAAAGTGATCTGCCAACAGTCATAAAACACAAAATACTTGAAACATGAAATTAAAGTGGCGAGTGGAAAGGATTGGGGATGTGCAAAGATTGGGGAGGAGTTGGGGAGGGGGGGGGGGGGGGGGGGGGGGGGAGTCAGTCTACCGCACGACAGAAGGGGGTGGAGTTGTACAGTTTGATAGCCACAGGGAAGAAGGATCTCTTGTGGCGTTCTGTCATGCATCTTGGTGGAACCAGTCTGTCGCTGAAGGTACTCCTCAGGTTGACCAGTGTGTCATGGAGGGGGTGAGCTGTATTGTCCAAGATGCTCCGCACTTTTGAGGAGCATCCTCCCCTCCAAGACCACCTCCCGTGAATCCAACTCCGCCCCCTGGATGGAGCCAGCCTTCCGGATGAGTTTGTTGAACTATTGGCGTCCGCAGCCTTCGCCCTGCTGCTCCAGCACACGGCAGCGAAGAAGATGGCACTGGCTACCATCGATTGGTGGAACATCTGCAGTAGACATCTCTGCCCCTTCTTGTACACATCCACGGAATATCCCGACAGTTTGGAAATGCGCCCAAAGTCTCTGTCATTTTGTATCAGTCCTCACACCTAGCCTTGGGAAACAGGGCATGGTTCTTTACTAAATGGCCAATCTACTGCGTAGAAAAACATGAGTGATTTTCATCACCTTCACATGATGCCTTCACATCAAGGCTGTGATACAATCTCTGCATCACTTTAAAAGACAGGCTCTCTCTGCCAGCTGTAAAGTAAGAGCTTCCAGTGTGTGAATTCTATTATTGATGTGCTTAGCCCGACACAGCACATGCTGTGGGCTTCTGCTAAGATCAGGAGGAGGCACCCTTCAAATAGTGGCAGCTTTTAAATTGAAGAAGGCAAGCCTATGAATAATGAGGCAAGAGTCAGAAATGTTTAATTGTAATATATACCGGCTACTCTTACATGTGGCTGCTTACCAGCCCCGTTAATGCAACAACACATGATGATGATGATCATCATTAACATATGATGAGCGTTTGAAGGCACTGGGCGAGTACTCACTGGATTTTGAAGGATGAGGGGGAGACCTCATTGAAACTTACCGAATAGTGAAAGGCCTAGTTAGAGTGAACGTGAAGAGCATAGAGTCATAGGGTGATACAGTGTGGAAACAGGCCCTTTGGCCCATCTTGCCCACACCGGCCAACATGTCCCAGCTACACTGGTCCCACCTGCCTGCATTTGGTCCATATCCCTCCAAACCTGTCCTGTCCTGTCCATGTACCTGTATAACTGTTTCTTAAACGTTGGGATAGTCCCAGCCTCAACTACCTTCTCTGGCAGCTCGTTCCAAACACCCACCACCCTTTGTGTGAAAATTTACCCCTCAGATTCCTATTAAATAATTTCCCCTTCACCTTAAACCCATGTCCTCTGGACCTCGATTCACCTGTGGATGTTTCTACTAGTGGGAGTGTGTAGGACAAGAGGCCTTAGCCTCAGAATAAAATAACATACCTTTAGAACGGAGATAGGAAGGAATTTATTTGGTCAGAAGGTGGTGAATCTGTGGAATTCATGGCCACAGATGGCTGTGGAGGCCAAGTCAATTAATATTTTTAAGGCGGGCACTCGGCCCTACGAGCCAGCACCACCATTCAAAGTGATCATGGCTGATCACATGACTTCCCCCCCTTTTTGCAATTTTATTTAGGTTATGGCATTTGTAGATTAATTGGCTTGATATAAATGTAAATTGTCCCCAGTGTGTGTCCCATTAGTGTGCGGGGATTGCTAGTTGGTGCAGACTCGGGTGGGCCGAAGGGCCAGTTTTCACACTGTATCTCTAAACTAATCTACGCTATGACCTATTGCACTGGCGAAGCTTTAAAGAGCACCCAGGAGCAAGAGATTGAAGTCATGAAAGGCTTAAGGTATCTAATACACTCAAGGCAGTGACCATTGGCTACAGACAGTTTGCAAAAGTAAGGAACTGCAGATTTTCTATCTTCCAACTATCACTTGCCAAGCTTTGCCCCGCCCCCCTCTCTTCCGGCTTTCTATCCCCTGCCACAATCAGTCTGAAGAAGTGTCCTAACCTGAAACATCCAGCTTCACCAGAGATGCTGCCTGAACCACTGAGTTACTCCAGCACCTTGTGTCTGTTTTTTTAATTAACCAGCATTGCAGTTCCTTCCAACACATTGCTTTTTTGACGAGACATTGCTGCGCCCACATTAACTGTTGTATTATCCCGCATTACAGCAGCGACTGTTCCGTCGGGAATAAAGTTCACCAGCACTTGACACATACATGATTATCAACCACTGTGTAATCATCCCAGCACGTTAAGATTCAGTGTGAAACAGAATGCACGGCATTAACTGGCAACCTGAACTCGTGCAGGCACCCAGTGCACAGCTGGCAATAGCCTCGCGTCTTTCTCCAGATGAAGGAAGCCAAATAACTGAAGTTCTTTATAAGAAACCCTGCTAAACTCTTTAAGATTGAGCATTGGTATAAATCACTAGAAGTACCCTTCAGCTTTCAATTCTGCATTCAAACATGCACACCTTGGTTTAATTAAAGCCAAATTAAAGTTGGTCTGCTATAAAAGGTGGCAGGAAACCACACCCAACTATTAACGGTGAACAGTGTTCACCAGGGAAAATGTGCACACATCAGCCCTTTTCTTCCATAAAGCACCAGAAAGGGACAAGGCTGTCTGATCACTTTGACCAGGCTCCATTAGCAGCAGAGGAAGTGTGTGCCTTTTCTGCATGATTAGCCTGTGAATTTAAGTGTTTCTGCTACCTGTTGCTTTTGAAATCCTTCTGTCAGACTGATGACTTGGGTTTTGTTTTGGTCAATCATTGCAAGTAAACTTCTGATTCTGTGTTCATCGGACGGACTTTGGCGTAGTGAGAGCACCACCGATAGCTGAATGGTTTAATTTGAGTTTAGTTTAGTTTAGTTTAGAGATCCAGCACTTCGGCCCCACTGATTCCACACCGACCACCCATCACCTGTTTACACTAGTTCTAAAGTTATCCCACTTTCGCCTCCCCTCCCTACACATTAGAAGCAATTTACAAAATTCAATACAATTTAAACACCGCCTGCCATTCCTCGGCCCATTGGCACAGTTGGGCGGCACAGTGGTAGAGTTGCTGCCTTGCAGCGCCTGAGACCCGAGTTCGATCCTGACTACGGGTGCTGTTTGTATGGAGTTTGTACATTCTCCCCGTGACCTGCGTGAGTTTTCTCCGAGATATTCGGGTTCCTCACACACTCCAAGGACGTATAGGCTTGTAGGTTAATTGACTCGGTATAAACTAAATTGTCCCTAGTGTACGTAGGATAGTGTTAATGTATGGGGGTCGCTGGTCGGCGCAGACTGGGTGGGCCAAAGGGCCTGTCTCCACACTGTATGTCTAAACTATAACCAAATTAGGCTGTTGCTTAAATTCTAGATAGCCTTCTTTACTAGCCACTATACAACTGATTTTAGTGTTATCCAAAAACTTACTAACCATGCCACCAACATTTACGTCCAAATTGTTAAAGTAAATAACGGAGAAAAGTAGGCCTAACCACATGGTACACCACTTGTTACATGCCTCAAGTCTGAAAATGTTGTATCTAAGTGGCTAGTTCTCTGGATTCCATGCGATCTAACCATCTGGACCAGTCTACTATGTGTGAGTAGTTGTCAAAGGACTTGCTAAAGTCTATGTAAATAACATCTACCACACTGTCCCCATCGATTGTATTGTTAACCTCTTTAAAAAAAAAAACGGAGTCAAATTGGTGAGACATGATTTTCCATGCACAAAACCACGCTGACTATTTCTAATTAGTCCTTGGTTTTTTCCTTAGATAGAGGCACCACATTTGCCATTCTCCAATCTTCTGGTGTCTCATCCGCAGCTATTGATGACACAATGATGTCTGTCAGTGGCCCCACAATTTCCTCCCCAGCTTCCTACAATGTTCTTGGATACATTTGATCAGGTCCTGGGGATTTATCTACCTTAATGCATTTTTTCAATGTTCAGCTGGTGACAATACCTCCAAGTACTGTTATTTCAGTCCTGCTTTAGCCATAAGCCGTAAGACTTTCATGTTGGTATTTTTCCTGGCAAGATGTCAATGTCCTTCTCAAGGAGGAGTTTTCAAAAACGTGACCATTTGTAAGTGAAGCTGTGGGGGGAGAGACATGAAAGAGCCATGCACTCGGCGTTGTGCGAGGAATGACATTACTCTGAAACAGTAAACCACTGACCTTTGTTCCACATTTCCAGCTGCTTTGAATCAAGATGCACAATGTAAATATGAATTTACTTAGTTAGTCCACAGTGGAAACTCAGCCTCTTGTCTACTTAAGAAATACCGACCTGAAATCTCGCTCAAGCAGAATTTAACATTGAGCTTCGAGTTGGCTTTTTGCTCCAGCCCGCTTCAGCCAGCGTTGTATCAAGGTGGAGTTGTGTGGCACATTGTAGTTTGAGACAGAACGATAAGTCGGGATGTTAAGCAGCATTGCACATAAACCAGTAGATCAATTTCATCATTCCTGAAGAAGGGTTTTGGCCCGAAACGTGACCTATTTCCTTCACTCCATAGATGCTGCTGCACCCGCTGAGTTTCCCCAGCATTTTTGTGTACCTTCGATCTCTTTCATCTCCCTGCCACGCACTTGAACCGATTTCTGAACTGCTCCTTTTCGGACACATACGATTTCATTTATTTATAGATATTGTTTTTATGACACTTTATAAATATTCTTGTTTTGTTTTTTGTATGCTGTTTCACACTTGCTTTTTATTCTTTTATTCTGTTCGAAATAAAGAATAATAAATAAAAATAAAATTAAAACATTTCTATTTACAGGCTCCTTGACGTTCGTAAGATAAGCAAAACTGAGTGATCTTTAAGGAATATTTTGCTTCTGTCTCCTCAGGCCCCCCGCCTTGGCCGGAAGCCCCGTCTTCTCGGACATCTCCCTCATCCGGCTGTCTCCTCACCGGAACCCAGCAGGGACAGGGGAGTCCCCCTTCAGTCCGCCCCATCCGTACGTCAACCCACACCACATGGAGCATTACCTGAGGACCATGCACGGTAGCCCCACGCTGTCCATGATCTCTGCTGCAAGAGGCCTGAGCCCAGCCGACGGTAAGCCTCGCTGCTTTCTTTATCCAAGTATCTCTGTCTAAAATAGACGCAAAGTGCCGCAGTAACTCAGCGGGTCAAGCAGCATCTCTGGAGAAAAAGCATGATGTTTCGGGTCAGGACCCTTCTTCAGACCCGAAACATCACCCATTCCCTCTCTCCACAGATGCTGCCTGACCCATTGAGTTATTCCAGCATTTTGTTTCTCTCTTCGGTATAAACCATCATCTGCAGTCCTTCCCACACATATCTCTATCTGAGGACATGACGAATTATTCCACAAGATATAATGTGCACATGTTATTGTGTGCCATTCACATGGCGATTCAACTTCCCTCTCAATCTGCAGAAGGGTCTCGACCCGAAACGTCACCTATTCCTTTTCCCCAGAGATGCTGCCTGACCCACTGAGTTACTCCTACTTTTTGTGCCTTAACCTCAGTTTAAACCAGCATCTGCAGTTCCTTCCAACACATTGCTTTCTTGATGTTAGCTAAGGGAATGGTCACTTGCTTATTTTGTTCACTTTTTCAGACGGTGACCCTTCTGAACTAGATAAAGTGAATGCAAAAGCCAAAAATCAAGTTTCATTTTCCCCTCTGCAGAAATCTTATGGAAAAACACCTTTCCTTAAACACCCAGGTTTAAGCAATGGAAAAAATAGTAAATGAATAGTGCGGCACAGAGGTAGAGCTGCTGCCCCACAGTGCCAGCCAGAGATCCAGGTTCAATCCTGACCAAGGGTGCTGTTTGAATAGAATTTGTGCATTCTCCCTGTGACCACATGGGGTTTCTCCGGGAACTTCAGTTTCCTCCCACATTCCAAAGACGTGCAGGTTTGTAAGTTAACTGGTTTCTATAAATCACCCCTAGTGTGTAGGATGCAAAGCTGAGATAACATAGAATGAGTGTACGGAGGATTGTTGGTCAGCGTGGACTCAGTGGGTCCAAGAGCCTGTTTCCATGCTGTATCTCTAACTCTAAACTACGCTCAAATATTTAATTTGTTCTCATTCCATGGGCATAATTGGCAAATCAGCATTTAACATCCATCCTTAATTGCTCTTGAAGTCAGTGGCTAACCAGATAATTTCAGGGTCAACCATATGGATAGGTCTAAAAATATCAAGAAAGACTGTGGATGCCGGAAAATAAAAAAAATGCTCAAGAGGTCAGGCAGCATCTGTGGAAAGAGAAACAGCTATCTGAGGTATAATTTATCAGAACTGAGAAAGAGGTTGACAGTGCATTGAGGTAGGGGAGAAGGTGAGGGAAGAGTTATAGTTTTACAGCATGGAAACAGGCCCTTTGGCCCAACTTGCCCACACCGACGAACATATCCCATCTACACTTGTCCCACCTGCCTGCATTTGGCCCATATCCCTCTAAATCTGTCTTATCCCTGTAGAATGAATGTAAAAATAGTTTCTCCAATCATTGAGTCATACATTGTGGGGTGAGGTTTGCTGACCTGATGTGGTAGTTAAGAGATAGTGAAGATAGGCTTCTTTGACTGTGTGTTGTGCTACTAATGATAAGGTGTGGGCCTTGCCCAGCAGACCAGACCATACAAGGAGGGTCAAGGAAAACCTGAGCCAAAATGATAACAGTCGGAGATGGCCGTTTCTCGTGCAAACAGATGAAATGTGTGTCCTAAAGTTGTAGAATTTGGCGTTGAGTCCTTCAGGCTGCAACATGCCCAGTCGGAAGATGTTGTTCACGATGGGCCTCACTGTAGCAATGCAGAAGGTCTGAGCAGAAGCAGGATATGGAATTAAATCAGAAGCAGGCAACTGGGGAACTCCTGTAGAATGGACACCGATGCTACACAAAACGATCGCCCAATGTGAGTTTTATTCTCTAGTATAGAGGGGGCCACATTGTGAATGTCAAGATCAGTACACCAGACAGGAAGAAGTGCAAATGAATAGCTGCTTCACCTGGGAAGACCGTTTGGATTCACAGTTGCTGGGAATGGAAGAGGAGAAAAGACTGGTGTTGCATTAATGGTTGTATGAATGACCCATAGAGTGGTGAGCATGAGGCAGGAATGGAAGAGAATACAGAAGTTCTATTTTGAGTATAGATGTTGGGGGGGTCATGTTGCAGTTGTATAATACGTTGGTGAGACCGCATTTAGAGTATTGTGTTCAGCTCTAGGCACCATGTTATAGGGAAGATGTTGTGAAGCTGGAAAGGGTACAGAGAAGATTTATGAGGATGCTGCCAGGACTAGAGGGTGTGAGCTATAGGGAGAGGTTGAGTAGGCTGCATCTCTATTCCCTGGAGCGTGGGAGGATGAGGGGTGATCTTATAGAGCTGTATAAAATCATGAGAGGAATAGATCGGGTAGATAGAATAGAATAGTAGAATAGTTTCTTTATTGTCATTGTAACATGAACCATGTACAACGAAATTTAAAAATGTCAGCCAGTCAGTGCACCATTCAAACATTTCTAAAAGCTAACGATACCTACAAGATGCATGGAGTCTCTTGCCCAGAGTAGGAGAATTTAGGACTAGAGGACATAGGTTCAAGGTGAAGGGGAAATGATTTAATAGGAATCTGAAGCGTAACTTTTTCACACAAAGGGTGGTGGGCGTATGGAACAAGCTGCCAGAGGAGGTAGTTGAGGCTGGGACTATCCCAATGTTTAAGAAGCAGTTAAACAGGTGCATGGATAAGACAGGTTTGGAGGGATATGGACCAAACACAGGCAGGTGGGACTAGTTTAGTGAGGACATGTTGGTCCGTGTGGGCAAGTTTCCACACTGTATCACTCTATCACTCTATGACCATGGAGTTGTGAATGGAACAATCCCTTTGTCATGTTGTAAGGGGAGAGAAAGCGAACATCAAGCACAGGACCAGGCCCTATAATCCAGGCAGCATTCTGTGTAAATCTCTGCTGCACCAAAGCCTCCACATCCTTCCCATAAGCGGTTGACCAGAGCAGCAGGCACAACTCCAAATGCAAGCTAGTCAAAGTCTTATAAAGCTGCAGCATGACTTGTTTATCATTCCGTGTGCCTTAATATTAAGTGCTGATAGTAGAAAGATCACGTAACATAGAAAGTAGAAGCATGAATTGCGACATTTCACCTTTCAAGCTTGCTCTGCCACTAGGCCATGTCTCTGACCAGCGCCATCTCCCTATGTGTCAGAAGATCTATCCATTTCGGCCTTGAATATAACCGGCAACTGGGTGTCCACAGCCCCATGACAGAGAATTCCAAACATTCACAAATTCAACTCGGTCTTAAAAGGTTAATCTCTTATACTGTCACCTCGTTGGCCATTCCTGGTGAAACGTGACATAGCACTGTGTAGGAAGGTGTGAATGAAGTGGCGGACCCACCACTCGTTGTGGTGGGGGCGGAGGGGAACGACGGTGAGGCCTATGAAGAAGAGGGAAGAGTTATAGTCATAGCGTCTTAGACCCAAACTGTCACCTATCCCTTTCCTCCAGAGATGCTGCCTAACTCCAGCTTTTCGGCCCACAACGTTAGTGGGAAACAAGGTGCCAAGTTAAACTGATTCCAAACATGATTTGTGATTCAATAGACAATAGGTGCAGGTGTAGGCCGTTCGACCCTTCGAGCCAGCACCGCCTTTCAATGTGATCATAGCTGATCATCCCCAATCAGTACCCCGTTCCTGCCTTCTCCCCATATCCCCTGACTCTGCTATTTTTACGAGCCCTATCTAGCTCTCTCTTGAAACATGACGTGAGACGTGACTCCACTTGCGGCGTGATTCCGCTGGTTCCCAACACGGTCCAAATTCAAATAAACATATCATCTCTCGAACACTGAACATTCAGCGGGTTATTCAAAGCGTTTCTCTGCATATCTTCTGGTTATTTTCTGAAGTGTGCGATGAAAATTGCTGTGTTCATAAAGCAGCTACAGGGTTAAGTCATTACTCCTCTCTTGGCAATTAGATTGTGATTAGGCAGTCAACATTGTAAAAGCTACCATTGTGTGACCACATCAAGAGCAATGAGCCAGGCCCACCGGAACCTGAGAGCTTTTCTGAATGAGTGGAAAACACAGGAATCCTGTTGTGTCTTGTTGGAGGTGGGAGTTCTGGAGGGAGCTCCTCCAGACCCTCTGGGGTTAATTTAGCGACTCAGCTTTGTGTTTCAACACTGCAAAAGTAGGTACTGGAGTAAGGGGGACAGCAAAGGCATAATTCCTTTAACAAGTAAGGTTTCAAATTATTATTTTTATGTGCATGCGAGTATGAGTTAAGAGTGTACCTGTAATTCTGTATGTGTGTGAAAGCAGGCAGAAGACAAAGTGCACAGATGCAACCGCATGTGTAAGTGAAGGAGCATGCTTGTGTTATATTATTATATTATTCTGTCATAATCAGTCTGTAGAGGGGTCTCGACCCGAAATGTCACCCATTCCTTCTCTCCAGAGGTGCTGCCTCTCCCACTGAGTCACTCCAGCATTTTGTGTCTACCTTCGATTTAAACCAGCATCTGCAGTTCTTTCCTACACATGCTTGTATTGCTGTTACCGATTAAAGACCCCCTTGTTGACACAAGTTGTGGAGTTGCCACGATTCCGAGCACTTCCATCTCTGCTCTTGCAATGACTTTTTTTTTCCTCTCTCTCTCTCTCTCTCTCTCTCTCTCTCTCTCTCCCCTCTTCGTTGCCGAAGTCATTTGGTGCAGTCAGGCTTTGTTTATGAGTTTGAGGAAACTCTGGAATGTGGAGGCCCCAGCTCGATCAGCTCCTTTCCACACAAACACGCCCAGACTACCGTCACTGAGCTGCAGCGATCGCTTCCATCTGGGTAGCAGAGGGCTGACTGCCTGACGTCAGTGCAGAAGGGGGAAAAAAAATCGCAAAAGGCTTCCTACAACTTTAGGAACGGTATCTTGTTTTTTCTGTCCCGCAGTTCCTCATGAGCACTTGAAGGACAGAGGTCTGTTCGGCCTGCCTCCTCCTCCGCCAGGAGCTAATCCAGCTGAGTACTACCATCAAATGACTCTCATGGCAACTCATCGAAGCCCATATGGTGACATCCTCATGCAGACTAGTGGAGCAGGAGGTCCGGCACACATCACTGAATACATCAACCCCGTGGACAGTAAGTATTGTTCAACTTTCTCCTTTTTCATCCTCTTCATCTCAGGGATCAGGAAGCCCACTGCTGTTCAGGGCTCCGACTTTCCCAAAGGAAGTCACTTTTGAAAGAGTGCAGTTATCCTTGCTGGTGTTAACCCTTTTTTGACAGGCGTGTGTCAGCCTCCGGAAATGGGAGCAATCTTCCTGATGTTCCCTGCCACATGTGTGTGTGATAGTGTGTGTGTGTGTGTGTATGTGTGTGTGTGTGTGTATGTGTGTGTGTGTGAGATAGTGTGTGTGTGTGTGTGTGTGTATGGTGTGTTTGTATGGTGTGTGTGTATGTGATAGTGTGTGTGTGTGTGTGTGTGTGTGATAGTGTGTGTGTGTATGTGATAGTGTGTGATAGTGTGTATGTGTGTGTGTGTGTGTATGTGTGTGTGTGTGTGTGTGTGTGTGTGTGTGTGTGTGTGTGTGTGTGTGTGTGTGTGTGTGTGTGTGTGTGTGTGTGTGTGTGTGTGTGTGTGTGTGTGTGTGTGTATGTGTGTGTGTGTGTGTATATGTGTGTGTGTGTGTGTGTGTGTGTGTGTGTGTGTGTGTGTGTGTATGTGTGTGTGTGTGTGTGTGTGTATATGTGTGTGTGAGTGGTGTGTTTGTGTATGGTGTGTGTGTGTGTCTACTTTGGTTTCAATTAATCTGCAGCCTTTACTTACCACAGTAAAATTCCAATCACTTTCAAGTTTCCTTCAAAACCGGAGAAAATGATTTCTGGCAATTGACAGCAATGGGCAGGCCGGCCGGTGAAAACAAACCTGATTTAAAACTATTGTGTCAAGTTTTAGTAACATTTACTTTGAAGTTGTGGAAAGTTTAATTTACCACATATTATCACAAATCTGAACAAAAATAGAGCTATTCCAGAATAGAGGCGCACACAATGCTTTGGATAGACATTTGTATAAACTGTGGTTTGGAATTCACACACGGCATTCCCTAACAATAGCAAAACCTGTGCAGATACAGGTAACTCCACCCTGTGGGCTAATTTCCGAAATGATGCACTGTTTACAACTGACTACACTGTGTTATTCCAGACCAACTGGGACTCATGCTGCTTCCTGGTCAGTTTGATAGTGATTAGAATGGCTTTCATAAAAGTAGGGTTGGCGTTCTTGTGCTTCTTAACTGCCTGTAGGCAATGTGAGCATGGAAATATTGCCTTGGAGGAGATCTAGATTACTACGAACGCCTTAGAGTGCGTTTAGTGAAAAGAGCCAGCAGCTGCTCACAGCCCGGCCCCACTATTTACAGGCTAAGCTAAGGAACTAACAAATACAGGATTTTGTACATTTTTCTGGTTTGTTTCTTTCATATTTCTCCCTCGGCGGACTGCTCGGGCAAGCGACGGTGCACAGACCTGCTCTTTGTCTTTCAATTTTTGTTGAGAGGATGTGTGTGTTGTGCAGAATGTGTGGAGCTCAGTCTGAAACCACAGCGTGTCACTAGTAGGAGCCACAGGTTCCAGTTCTTGGTCAGTCGCAGATTCCAGGCAATCCAGATTTTTGCAGAGCGTGGTGCTGGCAGTGTGGATGCCCTGTACCTAGCCCTTTCCTGGGAACTTGGTACCTATGGAGCATGGATAAGCTTCTCTCTCCCTTGGACGGAAGCTTCCTCACCAAGGGAACCGTGGGGTAGGGAGGGACTGGCAGCCAGGGAGACTCTTGCAAAAAAAAGAGCCCTGTAAAGAAAGAGTGAGTAAATGTGATCAACTAAACTGTGTCAGTCAGAACTTGGGCAAATCTGATGGCTGGTTTGCGATGAGTTAATTGAACAGACTGCTCCAAACCGTGTTAATACCCTCAGGCTAGGGAGGCAGAAAATAAACAGTAGCGTTCTTAATCCTAATTTCCTACTTTATAAAAGTGACTTCACTTTAAAAATTACTTAATTTGCTGTAAAAATCTGTGGGAGGTCCTGAGGCTGCCAAAGTTGCAATATTAATACACGTTCCTTTCATGGTCACTGTATAATAAGCTCATGCAGAAATGATTTTAGAGGACTCCAGGTTAGGTACACAGTTCAGGTCATTGTTGCTACCCTTCAAAGCTAAATCGCCTGCAGTGTCGTGTTGCGTGTGAATGCTCGTGAAGAAGCTTCAATTCAGTGGGCGGCCAGTTGCCAGGTAGTGCTGTGGACTTACTTCTACAGTGGGCTGTGCAATGGCATATTGCTGTGCACCATCTCCTTTGTGAAACGAGGAGAGAAACTTAGACAGGGGGAGAAGAGCTAAAGTTGCGATTTTGCAAATAGGTATAAAATACTGGCTGTGAAAATCTCTGCCTTGTTCCTGTTTTTAATAAGATGAATTGCTCAGAGAGTGGTGGAATGGGCCACCAGAGGAGATAGTTGAGGCAGGTATGATAACAGCATTTAATGGACACTTGGACAGGTACACGGATAGAAGGTTTAGAAGGACATGGTTTAGAAGGATATGGACCAATTGCGGGCAGACGGGACCGGCTCAGGGCATCTTGGTCGGCATATTCAAGTATGACTGAGGGGCCTGTTCCCATGCTCTAAGTCTTCTCATTCAGTGGACAACATCAGTGAAATTTAAATATCCATTCAGACTCACTATACTTTATTTGCATGCCTGCCAATTCATAGAGTTCAACGTTGAAGAAAATCCTAATTTGGTATTGAAGGAAAATTTTGGCTGGAAGTAAGAGATGAGGAAATACATTTGCACTCGGGCCACGGGTTGAGGCTGCGTTTATGTTGTGTTGGTGAGCGGGCTCCCTTGTGTACATTGATACTGACCCTGAGATGCAACAATGACATAAGGTACCTCCGAATGTGGAGGGATTCAATCCCAAGATCTAAGTAATGATGCAAGGGCAAAGCTAATAGCGACTCACCACTCCTTGCACCCAGTTCAATCCTGACCTCCGGGTCTGTCTGTGTGAAGATTGCACACTTCCCCTTGGTCTACTTTCCTCTTCCATCCCAAGGGAAAGCGGGTGGGAGGTTAGTTGGCCGCTGCAAATTGTCCCCAGAGTGTAGCTGAGTGGTACAATCTGGAGGGGGTTTGATGAGAGTGCGGGGAGAATAACAAAGGTCGGATTAGTGCAAATCGATGGTCGGAAGGGCCTGTTTCTGTGCTGCGTTAAACTTTATCACTAACCGCTCAATTTGGAAGATGAGGATATAAAGGTAAAATCCAAACATAGCCTGAGTCCTTACTTGAAATATTCTTGTTGCCTAACCACAACGAGCACAGTTTGGTGCCTCACCCGCTACCCAACCCTAGTGCAGGTAATCAGACTAGTTCCTGTTGGATTTAGATTATGTAGCTATGGGCTACCTTAACCTGGAAATAATATTACACTGTGCTTTTTATTCAGCTCCGTGCAATCTAAAATGGATGTTCCCCATAGTGAAGCATATCAGTGATCATGTCAAAGAGATAGAAACATAGAAAATAGGTGCAGGAGCTTCAAGCCTGCACCGCCATTCAATATGATCATGGCTGATCATCCAACTCAGTATCCTGTACCTGCCTTCTCTCCATACCCCCTGATCCCTCTTAAATATAGCCAATGAACTGGCCTCAACTACCTTCTGTGGCAGAGAATTCCACAGATTCACCACTCTCTGTGTGAAAAATGTTTTTCTCATCTCGGTCCTAAAAGATTTCCCCTTTATCCTTAAACTGTGACCCCTTGTCCTGGACTTCCCAAAGTCTGATGATCATTGACAAGGTTCTTGGTATCTTGTCTAGACACAGGTGAGGACTGGACTGGAGAGTAACCAATGTTGGTTCTTTGTTTAAAAAGGGAAGTAGAGACAATCCAAGACTGAAGAAGGGGTTCGGCCCGAAACGTTACCTTTTTCCTTCGCTCCATAGATGATGCCTCACCCGCTGAGTTTCTCCAGCATTTTTGTCTACCTACAATCCAGGACATTGTTGGCCTGTGAGCCACACATCAGTATTGGAGAGATATTCTATAGGATAGGGTTTACTCACATTTGGGAGAGAATTAGCTAGTTATGGACAGTCAGCATGTTTTTTTTCCACGGCAGGTCACGTCGCATTTTCTGATCAGGTGACAAAGGTGATCGATGAAGGAAGGGTGGTCAATGTTGTCTGCTTTTCGTGAGGCATTTGATAAAGTCTGATAATAGATCCAAAATGCTGGAGTAACTCAGCGGGTCAGGCAGCACATCTGGAGAAAGTGAATAGGTGACGTTTCGGGTCAAAACTGAGAGTCGGGGAGAGGGCTCTTTTATGTCTATCTTCGGTGTAAACCTCCATCTGCAGTTCCCTCATACACATTCGATAAAGCCCCTCATGCTAGTCTGATCCAGAAGATTAAGATGCATGGGAACCATGGTGACTAGCTCTTTTGGATTCAGAACTAGCTAACTAATGGAAGACCGAGAGTTGGGTGAAAGATTATTATTCTGGCCGCATCCCTGTGACGAGAGGAGTTCCGCAGGGATATAGAAACGCCATTCATTGTGATCATGGCTGAACATCCACAATCAGTAACCCGTGCCTGCCTTCTCCGCATGTCCCTTGATTCCACCAGCCCCTTGAGCTCTATCCAACTCTCTTTTAAATCCATCCAGTGAATTGGCTTCCATTGCCTTCTGTGGCAGAGAATTCCACAATGTGCTGGAACCCCTGTTGTTGGTGATGTCTATAAACAAATTGAATGTAATTGTAGATGGGTTGGCTAGTAAGTTTGCAGAACTTGTCAAAGTTAGTTGAGGTGCGACAGTGAGGAAGGCTGTCAAAGTATAAAGCAGGATATTGATCAGCTGGGAAATAGGCAGAGATATTGCAGATGGCATTTATTCCGAGCACGTATGAGGTGCTGCATTAAGTAGAAAGTATGCAATTAAATTTATGACCCTTAACGCCATTGATCTATGGAGGGATTTTGGGGACCATGTCTGTAGCTCCTTGAAAGTGAAACTGTCCAATTTCATATTTGACCCTGCATCATTGACTCAATAGAAGCAAAGAGTACACATACCTCAGTTTGCATTGACGGTGCCGAAGTAGAGATGGTCGAAAACCTCAAATTCCACACAGCCAATGTCACCAACAAGTTGTCCTGGACACTCATATTGAAGCAGCGACCAAGGAGGCACACCAGCGCCTCTACTTCCTTTGAAGGCTTAGGAAGTTTGGCTTGACCCCTACAACTCTCACCAACTTCTACAGATGCACCACACAAAGCATTTTATCAGGATGCATCGCAGCTTGGTTTGGGAACAGCTCCATCCAGGACCGTAAGAAATTGCAACGAATTGTGGACGCAGCCCAGGCCATCACACAAACCAACCTCCACTCTATTGATTCCATTTATACCTCGGCAAGGCCAACAGCATAATCAAGGATGAGCCGCACCCTGGCCACCCCCTCATCTCCCCTCTCCCATCAGGCAAAAGGTACAGCAGTGTGAAAACACACCTCCAGATTTAGGGTCAGTTTCTTCCCAGCTGTTATCAGGCAACTGAATCATGCTAACACAACCAGAGAGCAGTACTGAACTACTATCTACCTCTTTGATGTCCCTTGGACTATCCTTGGTCAGACTTTGCTGGCTTTACCTTGCACTAAACAGTATTCCCTTATAGAAACATAGAAAATAGGTGCAGGAGTATGCCATTCGGCCCTTCGAGCCTGCACCGCCATTCGATATGATCATGGCTGATCATCCAACTCAGTATCCCATCCCTGCCTTCTCTCCATACCCCCTGATCCCTTTAGCCACAAGGGCCACATCTAACTCCCTCTTAAATATAGACAATGAACTGGCCTCAACTACCTTCTGTGGCAGAGAATTCCACAGATTCACCACTCTCTGTGTAAAAAATGATTTTCTCATTTTGGTCCTAAAAGATTTCCCTCTTACCTGTGACCTCTAGTTCTGGACTTCCCCAACATCGGGAACAATCTTCTTGCATCTAGCCTGTCCAACCCCTTAAGAATTTTGTAAGTTTCTATAAGATCCCCCCTCAATCTTCTGAATTCTAGCGTGTATCATGTATCTATATACTGTGAATGGATTGATTGTAATCATGTATTGTCTTTCGGCTGACTGGTTAGCACAAAACCAAAATGCTTTTCAATGTACCTCGGTACACATGACAATAAACTAAACTGAACTCATAAAATACCATCCAAAATTGGACTTCCATAATCAGGAGAAGAATTATATCCATGAACACAGGCATCCCAACTGGTGACATTACCGTTCAGATATTAATTACAGGCTCTCCATCTGATAGAACCATGCAGTGTGGAAACAGGCCATTCAGCCCTACTTGCTTACAATGACCAACATGTCCCATATACACTAGTCCAACCTTTAGCCCATATCCCTCCAAACCTGACATATCCATGTACCTGTCTAATTGTTTCTTAAACGTTGTGATAGTCCCAGCCTCAACTACCTCCTCCGGCAGCACATTCCATGCACCCATCACCCTTTGCATGAAAAAGTTACCCTTCAGATTCCCATAATATCTTCCTCCCTTCACCTTAAACCTATGCCCTCTAGTTCACAATTATCCCACTCTGGGCAAGAGACTGTGTGTCCACCCAATCGATTCCTCTCACGATTTTATACATCTCTATAAGATCACCCCTCACCCTCCTGCGCTCCAGGGAATAGAGTCCTAGCCTGCTCAACCTCTCCCTATAGCTCAGACCCTCGAGCCCTGGCAACATCCTCGTAAATCTGTTCTGCACTCTTTCCAACTTAACAACATTATGTTCCCGATGTTGGGGGAGTCCAGAACCAGGGGCCACAGTTTAAGAATAAGGTGTAAGCCATTACAGTTTTTCACTCAGAGAGTTGTGAGTCTGTGGGATTCTCTGCCTCAGAGGGCGGTGGAGGCCAGTTCTCTGGAAACCTTAAAGAGGGAGCTAGATAGGGATCTTGAGGATAGTAGAGTCAGGGGCTATGGGGAGAAGGCAGGAACGGGGTACTGATTGTGGATGATCAGCCATGATCACATTGAATGGTGGTGCTGGCTTGAAGGGCCGAATGGCCTACTCCTGCACCTATTGTCTATTAAGTTGCACCCTGGCTACTTTCTCTTCTCTCCTCTCCTCTCCCATCAGGCAAAAGAGTCAGCAATGTGAAAACACACACCTCCAGATTCAGGGAATACAGTCCAAGCCTGCTCAACCTCTCCCTATAGCTCAGACCCTCGAGTCCTGACAACATCCTTGTAAATCTGCGCTGGACTCTTTCCAACGTAACAACATCTTTCCTCTAACATGGTGCCCAGAACTGAAAACAATATTCTCAATACGGTCTCACCTGCGTCTTATGAAACTGCAAAATGGCCTGTCAACTATCCTCAGTAGCCTGACAGATAAAGGCAAATGTGCTCAAAGCCATTTTGACCAACCCATCGAGCTGTGACACCACCTTCAAGGAACCATACACCTACACCCCTAGATCCCTCTGCTCTACAACACTTCCCGTAAACCCCACCATTCACTGTGTAGGTCCTTTCCCTATCCAAACTGAAACGCCTCACATTTCTCTGTATTAAATTCCATCAATCGTTCCTCTGCCCATCTGGTCAACCGATCAAGATCATGCTGCAATTTTTGACAAGGATCATGCAATGATCATTATAAAGCCATGATTCTTTGGCCATTCCATGCCAGCAGCCTTTAGTTTCTGCCCCTCAATGCGTGCTGCTGTCATCTCTGGAGTTAGCTGGAGTACAGATGGTGCCCACACACACACACACACACACACAGATGTTTGTGGTGTCTATGTTAGCCAGCATCTTCATGCCAGCATTTTAGGCAGCAGCTCTGTGGCTTTTGAAGACCATGCACATGAACTGTTTAGTGCAGTTTACAAATACAGCATGGAAACAGGCCCTTCAGCCCACCAAGTCCACACCGACCATTGATCATTCGCTCACACTAGTTCCATGTCACCCCACTTTCGTGTTCACGCCCTACACACTAATTTCCTCCCACATCTCAAAGATATGCAGGTTTGTAGGTCCTCTGTAAATTGCCCCTAGGGGCAATTTGCAGAGGACCTACAAACCTGCATAACTTTGAGATGAGGGAGGAAACCGGAGCACCCGGAGGATTTGGACACGGTCAAAGGGAGACCGCGCAATCTCCACGCAGACAGCACCCGAGGTCGGGGTTGAACCCACATCCCCTGCGCTGTGAAGCAACGGTTCTACCAGCTGTGCCCCTGAGCCGCCCTTGTGGCAACAACGCAGAGAGAGCAGGCTGATCATCTAGCTGCCATCAGGGAGAATGCAGTTGAAGATGCAACCACCTCTGCTGAAGTAGAAAAAAGCAGAAGTAAGGAACTTCTTTTAGGATAAGAGGGAAGTTTAAGGATAAGGGGGAAATCTTTTAGGACCGAGATGAGGAAATCATTTTTTACACAGAGAGTGGTGAACCTGTGGAATTCTCTGCCACAGAAGGTAGTTGAGGCCAGTTCATTGGCTATATTTAAGAGGGAGTTAGATGTGGCCCTTGTGGCTAAAGGGATCAGGGGGTATGGAGAGAAGGCAGGTATGGGATACTGAGTTGGATGATCAGCCATGATCATATTGAATGGCGGTGCAGGCTCGAATGGCCTACTCCTGCATCTATTTTCTATGTTTCTATGAACACTTCTCTGAAGAACAATAGCAGGCTTTCAAAGAACAATCTCACCCATTTTGGTGTGCTTATTTCCTTTCATGGGACCCCGAGTGGTGTGGCAACTAAACCGGCCCCGTCTGATTTCTTGGCATGACTTTCATTTTGTGTGGTAATTTTTAAATGCATAGTTAATATTTAAATATAATCACATTTTGAATAACCATTGCATGCTACATTACAAGGTCAGTCCAACGTTTAAGGCAGCTGATATCACAGTCCCGAGAGTCTATATCTCATTTTTTCCTGGCTTTGTTTGAAGAGCAGCTGAGAGAGCAGTTTCCCCGGATGCAACTGAACTCATCCAACCTCCGGCCGGAGAGAGGAAAATTGAACGCACACCTCCACTGCTCCTCTCGTGACCCTTGGTCCGAAGAGGGGCTGTTTGTTCTCCAGACTGGGATCTTGCAGGCGTGATGAGGTTGTTGTGGAGCCTCCCTGCAGAGAAGGCCAGCTGCCTGTCACCAGAGCAGCAGATGTTCGGAACAGAGCGTTACAAATGAACCCTTTCGAAAAAAATAGCTCAGCGCTACGTCCTCAATACTAACATCGGTACCAGTCAGGCTCCATTAAGACACTAGACACTAGTCTGAAGTAGGGTCTCGATCAGAAACGTCACCCATTCCTTCGCTCCAGAGACGCTGCCCATCCCGCTGAGTTACTCCAGCATTTTGTGTTCATCCACTAGGACATGGTATACATCAGGGCCTACTTCTTAAAAGCGAATAAAATGTAAGGCACGGGATGAACTCTGTGGTCCTTATAAAATGTCTTCATTCCACCGCCTCGTGACAGACCTGCATCAATCCTTTCCAAGTTTTGTTATTTTTCCAGGCGCCAGAGAGGATCTGAGCAAAGTTCGTAAATTAAATGCACTCGTTGCAAGATGAGGAGCTTAATTTAGATTCCAGCTGATATCACTTACTACGGGGCAACAGTTCCTAACAGTGCTCTGAATCTCAATTGTGTTTGAAGGCTAAGAAATCACTGGAGGAGCGGTATTGTTATTCTTTCCATAAGATGCCAGTTAATTTTACAAGTGGTATTACTCAGGTTTTATGACAACAGAGTCTGCACTTGCACTTCAGATACTAATGACTGATACTGTTGACGATAATTGTGCCATTATTCCTGCAAAACGTTTGAGAACTACAATTTGTCGAAGAGCAGGACACGTGGACTAATCAGCCAGTGAGGGAACTCTTGGAATTATTGCGAGCAGAAGGCAACAATTCGGCCCATTGTACCTGTGCTAACTTTCTGAAAGAGTTGTCCAATTCATCCCAGTTACTACATTTTCCGTACAGCCGAGCAAAATAAAGCTGCATTTGCTGCTCTGAAGTGAATTCTTGCATCTCTTTCTAGAGGGCATTCGAACAGTCACCTTTGCCCTAAGACCATAAAATGAATATTCTCTTAGAATAAAGGGGAGGTCATTTAAGACTGAGGTGAGAAAAAACTTTTTCACCCAGAGAGTTGTGAATTCCCTGCCACAGAGAGCAGTGGAGGCCAAGTCACTACTTGATGGATTTAAGAGAGAGGTGGACAGAGCTCTAGGGGCTAGTGGAGTCAAGGGAGAAGGCAGGCACGGGTTATTGATAGGGGACGATTAGCCATGATCACAATGAATGACGGTGCTGGCTCGAAGGGCCGAATGGCCACCTCCTGCACCTATTTTCTATGTTTCTATGAAGGAGCATAATTAAGCCATGTAGCCCATTGAGTCTACTCCACCATTCAACCATGGCTGATCAATTTTTCCCTCTCAACCCCATTTTCCAGCCTTTTCCCCGTACCTTTTGACACCCTTGCTAATCAAGAACATACCAATCTGTGCCTTAAAAATATCCAACGTCTTGGCCTCCATAGTGTCTTAGTTTAGTTTAGAGGTACAGTATAGAAACAGGCCCTTCGGTCTACCGAGCTCGTGCCAACCAGCGATCCCCACACACTGGCAGCACTAGGGACAATTTACAGTTTTAACCAAAGCCAAATTAATTTACAAGCCTGAACTTCTCTGGAGTGTGGGAGGAAACCAGAGATCCTTGAGAAAACCCACGCAGGTCACGGGGAGAACGTACAGACTTCGTACAGACAGCACCCATAGTCAGGTTTGAACCCGGTCTCTGGCACTGTAAGGCAGCAACTCTAGCGCTGTGCCTCCCCTGATGAATTCCACAGATTCACCACCGTCTGGCTAAGGACCCTTTGCCCCATGGTGTCCTGGGCAAGTAAGGGCTAGAGTGTTTGCCAGCTTTGAGGGATGAGCTCGCAGTGATGTGTACCCTAGACAGCAGCAACTCCAACATTGGGCTATTGTGAACAGGCATTCTGAGGCTAGGTGGCACAGTGGCGTAGCCAGTAAAGCAGCTGTCTCATCACTCCAGCGATCCAGCTTCAATCCTTACTCCAGTGGAGTCACTGTTGAGTTGGCATGTCCTTCCTGTGATAATATGGGGTCTTCTTCTTGCATATGGCGTGCACAGCCTAAAGTTATAGGACAACTTGTTCTATATGTGATTGTGCACGCCGGGTTGATTGCATTAATCGAAACAGGGCGGACCACGTGAAGGTTGTAATCTCCCACCCCATAATATGGGGTAAACAGTCAGAACCTTTTTCTGGGGTGCAAATATCAAGAACTAGAGGATATAGCTTTGAGGTGAGAGGGGTAAACTTTAAAGAGAATGTGCAGGGAAAGTAAATGTTTTTGGCCACAGAGGGTGGTGGGAATGTGCCAACAATAGTGGTGGGGATGGTGATGTCCAAGATGCTTTTAGATAGGCACATGGATATGCAGGGTATAGAGGGATATGGATCAAACGCAGGCAGATGAGATTTGGCACGGACATCGGGGGCCAAGGGATTTGTTCCTGTGCCATACTGTTCTATTTTCTGTGTGTGTTGTGTGTGTGTGTGCGTGTGTGTGTGTGTGTGTGTGTGTGTGTGTGTGTGTGTGTGTGTGTGGGTGTGTGTGTGTGTGTGTGTGTGTTGATAGGTTAATTGCCCCCTAGATTTAACATTAGTGGTATAATCTGGGGGAATTTGATGGGAATATGTGCTGATGAAAAAGGGATTAGTATACAGTTAGTTCAATTGGGTGCTTGTTATTCAGTGCAAACTCCCTGTGTGGAATGGCCTGCTTCACTCTTTGACTCTCAATATTTGCTTCCTCCAGCCTTTCTGATAGCTCACTCCAAATCATAAATATCAGGATTAAGAAAGGATAAGGTTTAATCTGTTTATGCTGTATTACCTGATCTCATCATCAACACTAAAATTAATTGGCATCCAGACTGGTAATACAGACTCGACAGTCTTGGAGTGATAGACAACTGACAATAGACAATAGGTGCAGGAGCAAGCCATTTGGACCTTCGAGCCAGCACCGCCATTCAATGTGATCATGGCTGATCATTCCCAATCAGGACCCCAATAGACAATAGACAATAGGTGCAGGAGTAGGCCATTTGGCATACGGTGATACATTCAGTGACCATTTGGTGATACAGCGTGGAAACAGGCCCTTCAGCCCAACTTGCCCTTACCAGCCAACATGTCCCAGCAACATTAGTCCCACCTGCCTGCATCAGGCCCACACCCCTCCAAACCTGTCCTATCCATGTACTAACTGTTTCTTAAACATTGCGATAGTCCCTGCCTCAACTAGCTCCTCTGGCAGCTTGTTCCATACACCCACCACCCTTTGTACGAAAAAGTGACTCCTCAGATACCTATTAAATCACCTTAAACCTATGTCCTCTCATCCTCGATTTCCCCTACTCTGAGCAAGAGATTCTTTGCATCTACTCGATCTATTCCTTTCATGAACTTATACTCCTCTATGAGATCACCCCCCTCATTCTCCTGCGCTCCTAGGAATAGATGTCGCAGCCTACTCAACCTCTCCTTACAGCTCAGACCCTCGGGTCCTGGCAACATCCTCGTAAATCTTCTCTGCACCCTTTCCAGCTTGACAACATCCTTCCTATGACACTGTGCTTTCATTGCCCCATCTTTGCACAGAAACAATGCCCTGGGCTTCTCTACTGCCGTGCTGACCGAGGTCAGTTTACAAATTCAACGAAGTCACTCTTCAATGTCCGTCAAATCAGTTATCATCCCAGTCAACCCTCTTGCATTGGCTGTGGTTCATTGTACCGGCTAAGAATGGCATGTGTTTTTCTCCCTGTGATGGAATGGATCATCCGGGTTCATGTGTGAAGAGCAGCCACTTGGGAGAGATGCGAGGAGGTGTCCAGGGTACACATGCCGGCAGACGTCAATGTGGTGAACACGCTCAGGAAGAAACATTGGAGGGTTTTGGAAAAATAACTGCGACTCCCAAACACTTCAGGCAAATATGTGGTCTCACACACAAAGCCTCTGTTGACAATTTGTTTTTATTTAAGTGGTTCCAAATTTGCATTGCATTAGTGGAGCTCAATTTCAAGCCCACACATGCAGATATAATTTTTTAGAAAAACACAATTTCTAGCATTTATTGTTGGCATACTCCGGTACTGTCTGATCCAAACAGCGTAAAAATCTTTCATTAAATTTGATTTGAAGGGACTCAGCAATGAAGCCACATATTACTGAAGCTAATAAGATCATTTATTTCTGCCAGAAGGTCAACAGTGATTACCAGGTTATTGATGGTGGAACTCTTGGTGATGGTAATGCCATTGAATATCAAGGATAGGTAGTTAGATTCTCTTCTCTGGAGATGGCTGTTGTCTGGAACTGGTTGGCCCAAATGTTATTTGTCCATGTCTGAATGTTGTCCACGTTGGCTGTTTCATTTGGGGCGAGGAGATGTGAATTAAATTGAAACATTATGCAATTATCAAGAAATATCCCTAATTCCAAACTTATGATGGATGTAAGATCATTGATATAAGTGAAGATGGTTGAGTCAAGAAGCTCTGGGACTGGTCAGAATTGACTGACAATCACAGCCATCTTCTTTTGATAGACACAAAATGCTGGAGTCACTGAGCTCACATTGTCTGTGCCAAACACAATGCCAATGTAAACTACTCTCATCAGCCTGCACAAGAGCCACATATGTCCATTCCCTGCACATCCATGTGCCTGTGCAAAAGCCACTTTCTAATCCCATTATCAGCATATGATCCGTAGCCTTCAATGCCTTGGTGACTCAATAGCTTGTCCAGATACATTTTAAACGTGGTGAGAGTGAGTGTTACCACCACCTCCTGGTGTAATGCTTTCCAGATTACCAAACACTATTTTGTGAGTAAGTGCCACTCAATAGAACTGTTGGTGACTGCTTCGACCACTTTGAGGGCAGACTGATTGGGTGATAACTAGCCAGATTGGATATGTTCTGCCTGGAATGAACTGGGCATACTTCAACAATTTTTGTCGGGTGGATGCCAGCATTTTATCTGTACTGGAACTGCTTGGCATTAGTTGAAGGTTTTGTGGCGAGGTCTCTTGCAAAACAACAATGTCTCATTACTCCATTCCAGAGTCATCTTGGACTATAGGCTCAAGTCTTTGGAGCGGGTGTGAAACTCATGACCTTCTGCAATAGGGGTGAGAATCCAATCCTCTGGGTCACGTTTGATTCTGGGACCAGTCGCAAGAGCGATATCATGATTTCTGAGAGTGGAGTCATTTGGTCACTTGTGTTTGGTTAAGCTTAATGTTGAAAACTTTTGCAACTGAAGCAATCGTTGCAGATCTGACCTTAAAATACCAGCCCGAATAGTTTTGATTCCCGTGGGCAGTTCATTTGCGGAGCTGGAGTCAAAGAATCCACCACCTTGTCTCGCACTGAATGCTGGTCCTTGTTGGATAATTGTACACGCAAGGACTGTGGGAAAAGCAAGAGTTCCCGACCTACAGCTGGGTCTGAATTTAAAGTGCAGCATCCGCTTGAGCCAAAGTAAGCTCACTAACGCTTAGAAGTGAGCTGCAGCCAGTTGTTTTAACACCACCAATATATTGGCTTGTGCATGTAAATCAAGACCTGCTCTGTGTGCAACCTAACCCACTTCCACTGAAGTTTGGCAGTCGAATTGTTGATCAATATAAGACCGCCTGTAGAATTTTTCTAAATAAATACAACTTTGAAACTGTTTGGAGTTCTCACTGGTACGGTTTATTATTGTCACGTGCACCGAAATACAATGAAAAACTTTGTTTTGCAAGTTATCTTGGCAGATCATATCGTACATGTGTACATCAGGTAGCACAAAAGAGTAAGAAACTAAACTGCAGAATATAGTGTTACAGCTATAGAGAAAGTGCACACAAAATAAAATGGAAAAAACTGCTAAAAGGTAGATAGGAAGATCAAAATAAATGCTTCTCAGCATAGGAAAGATGTCTGATAACATCAGGGTCTTGAATCTGGTAGTACGTTCTTTCAAGTTCTCTATTTTCTGCCCAATGAGAGAAAATAGAATGCATGGCTTGTGCGTGTTTTTTGATTATACCAGGTGCTTTCCCCGAGGCAGCGTGAAGTATAGGTGGAATCAATGGAGGGAGGCTGGTCTGTGTGGAGGACTGGGCTGCGTTCATTACTCTGCAATTTCCTGGGGTCCTGGAGTAGACCAGTTGCCATAACATGCGGTGATGCATTCGAATTGGATGCATTCTATGGTGTATCCACAGAAATTGGTAGGACTCATTGGAGACATGCCAAATTTCTTTAGCTTTCCAAGGAAATAGTAATTTGTGTGTAGTATTGGCTGTAGCATCAAAGTGGTTGTACCAGGACAAATTTTGAGCATATGTTGAGTGCTTGACAGCACTGGGCCTCTACTCGCTGGAGTTTAGAAGGTTGAGGGGGGCCTCACTGAAACTTACGGAATAATGAAAAGCATAGATAGAGAGGATGTGGAAAGGATGTTTCCACGGGTGGGAGAGTCTAGGACCAGAGGTCATACCCTCAGAATTAAAGGGTGCTCTTACAATGGAGGTGAGGAGGAACTTCTTAATCAGAGGGTAGTTAATCTGTGGAACTCATTGTCACAGAGAGCTGTGGAGGCCAAGTCAGTGGATATTTTTAAGGCAGAGATGGACAAATTCTTGATTAGAAAGGGTGTCAAGGGTTATGGGGAGAAATCAGGAAAATGGGATTAGACAATAGACGATAGGTGCAGGAGTAGGCTATTCGGCCCTTCGAGCCAGCACCGCCATTCAATATGATCATGGCTGATCATCCACAATCAGTACCACGTTCCTGCCTTCTCCTCATACCTCCTGACTTCATTCACTATCTTCTACCCTCTCTAGCTCTCTCTTGAAAGTATCCAAAGATCCAACCTCCACTGCCCTCTGAAGCAGAGAATTCCACAGACTCACAACTATCTGTGTGAAAAAGTGTTTCCTCATCTCCGTTCTAAATGGCTTACCCTTTATTCTTAAACAGTGCCCCCTAGTTCTGGACTCCCCCAACATCGGGAATATGTTTCCTGCCTCTAGCATGTCCAAACCCTTAATAATCTTATGTTTCAATAAGATATCCTCTCATCCTAAATTCCAGAGTATACAAGCCCAGCTGCTCCATTCTCTCAGCATATGACAGTCCCGCAATTCCGGGAATTAACCTTGTGAACCTACTCTGCACTCCCCCAATAGCAAGAATGTCCTTCCTCAAATTTGGAGACCAAAACTGCACATGATACTCCAGGTGTGGTCTCACTAGGTCCCTGTACAACTGTAGAAGGACCTCTTTGCTCCTCTTCTCAATTCCTCTTGTTATGAAGGCCAACATGCCATTTACTTTCTTCACTGCCTGCTGTTCCTGCATGCTAACTTTCATTGACTGATGAACAAGGACCCCAGCTCCCATTGTACTTCCCTTTTCCCAACTTGACACCATTTAGATAATAATCTGCCTTCCTGTTTTTGCTACCAAAGTGGAGAACCTCACATTTATCCACATTAAACTGCATCCACTCACCCAACCTGTCCAAGTCACCCTGCATTCTCATAGCATCCTCCTCACAGTTCACACTGCCACCCAGCTTAGTGTCATCTGCAAATTTCCTAATTTTACTTGTAATACATTCATCTAAATCTTTAATATATATTGTAAATAGCTGTGGTCCCAGCACCGAGCCTTGCGGTATCCCACTAGTCACTGCCTGCCATTCCGAAAGGGATCCGTTAATCCCTACTTTTTTGTTTCCTGTCTGCCAACCTATTTTCTATCCATGCCAGCACTCTACCCCCAATACCATGTGCCCTAACTTTTCCCACTATTCTCCTATGTGGGACCTTATCGAATGCTTTCTCAAAGTCCAGGTGCACCACATCCACTGGCTCTCCCTTGTCCATTTTCCTAGTTACATTCTCAAAAAAATCCAGAAGATTAGTCAAGCATGATTTCCTCTTCGTAAATCCATGCTGACTCGGACCGATCCTGTTACTGTTATCCATAGGAGGAGGCAGAGACCAGCCATGATTGAATGACGGAGTGGACTCAATGGTTTAATTCTACTCCTAAAATGAGTGAACTTGTGTGTGAAAATGTGGGCGATATTTACATCCTGAGACTTTAGGCTGTCAATCTTCTCCACTTCAGTACCATTGATACAGACTAGGGCTTGTATTCCACCCTGCTCCCTGAAGTCTGCAGTCAACTCATTCCTTTTGCTGACGTTGAGGGAGAGGTTGTTATCTTGATACTTTGCTACTAAGGTCTCTATCTTCATCCAATTTCAATTCAATTAAAAAACTTTATTGTCATGATAAAAATACATTGTTATATTGCCAAAGTATAAAACATGACATACATGTTTAAAATGCATAAGTATAAATACAAGTATACAGTGCATGAATAGATATGTCCCTGTACATAAACTCGCAATAGGCCTATAGCCCTTTATTGATTGCTACACGTTCTTGCAGCTGTAAGCAGTACAACACAATAGCAAGTTTAGCAATTCAATATTAATTTCTTAGTGTTAGTTAATGTCAATTAGTGTGTGCGTACATATGTGCATGTTGGTCATTCACCGTCTCTCAGGTTATGGCATGCTGTTACGTATTGTGCACCAAGATGTGCCGTATTTCCTTAGCCAAGGATTATTCTTAGTTTTGATGTATCATCGAGTTCTTTAAAATCAGGGGTTGCCACACTGAGTTTGTCAAAGTATGCTTTCCTTGTTTTGTCAATTTTTTTTGCATTTTAGGAGGATGTGCACCTCTGTTTCAACCTCATCTGTCAAACAGTGGCGGCTGCTCTCCTCTGCTCTGTCCCGTCATTGTTTAAGATCCAGCCCACTACACTATTTTGGTAAAACACGGGTTTAAGGCCATGGATTTCTGAAGTTCAGTGTGATAGTACATTGCCTGATCAATACTTAACCCTCAATCGGCATCACAAAAACACATTATCTGGTCATTATCACCTCACCAATGGTGTGAATTTTGTGTGCAAGTTGACATTTCCTGCACTACAACAGTCATTTCGCTTCAGAACAACATTGGCTCCAAAGTGCTTTGGGACAAATGAAGGTCATGAAACAGTTTTTTATTGGGATGCGGGCTTTCCTGTCAAGAGCAACTGCTATAACCTATTCGTAATTGCCACGAGGAAGGCAATGTTGGGGTGCTTTCTTGAACAGCTGCTCTACACGTGCTACAGTTAGAGTTTAATACAACTTTGTAAGGCAACTTCACAATGTGACAGGCATTTTCAATGCTCAAGTTCATGAAGCCCGAGGAGCAGAATTAGGCCATTCGACCCATCTAACCTACTCCGCCATTCAATCATGTCTGATCTATCTTTCCCCCTCAACCCCATTCTCCCGCCTTCACCCTTGACACCCCTTACTAATCAAGAAGGGCCAGTCTCGACCTTAAAAATATCCAATGACGTGGCCTCCACAGCTGCCTGTAGCAATGAATTCCACAGATTCACCACCCTCTGAGTAAAGATATTCCTCCTCATCTCCTTTCTAAAGGTACGTCCTTTTATTTTGATGCTTTGCCGCCTGGTCTTAGACTTTCTCACTAGTGAAAACATCATCTCCACATCCTCTTTCTCCAGCCCTTTCACTATTTGGTAAGTTTCAATGAGGTCCTCTCTCAACCTTCTAAACTCCATCACTTTGGTGATGATCTGGAGTCACATATTGGCTCAACTGCAGAAGGAAGGGACAAAAGACTATTCACCAAATGGGCTTTTGCGATAAGGCTCATAGTCACCAGATCGAATGCTAGCTATTTATTCAGGATTTATTTCATTATTTAAATTTAAATGCACTCCACCTCACCACGGTGAGATTCAAAGTCATAGAGGCATGTTGGTGCAGCGGTAGAGCTACTGCCTTACAGCGCCAGATACCCGGGTTTGATCCTGTCTCTGGGTGCTTGTCTGTATGGAGTTTGTACGTTCACCCCGTGACCTGCATGGGATTTCTCCAAGATCTTCGGATTTCTCCCCCACTCCAAAGACGTGCAGGTTTGTAGGTTTATTGGCTTGGTAAAAGTGTAAATCGGCCCTAGCGTGTGTAGGATAGTGTTAATGTGCGGAGATCGCTGGTCAGTGCCAATTCGATGGGCCGATGGGCCTGTCTCTTTGCTGTATATCTAAACTAAACTAAACCAAAATATCACTCAGTAGTTCATTCAGAACACCGGATTACTAATCTGGTAAAATATACCATTCCACCACCACACTCCCTCAACATGCTAATTAAATTCTAAGGTCTTTCTTTCATGCTTGGATGGGAACATGTAGTTGAGAGTTTTGAAGCTTTTTATCAATTGATGCTTCTGACAGGCCCAGTGTGTATCCGAAATCTGTCTGAAGAAGGGCACTGACCAAAAATGTCGCCCATCCATTCCCCTCCACGGATGCTGCCTGACGTGCTGAGTTACTCCAGCACTTTGTGATTTGCTCAAGATTCTAGCAGCTGAAGTTTGTTGTGTTTCCATTGAGTATCTATTTTGCCTCTGTGTGGCATAGCTTTCAAGAAAATACCCCCACCTTTATACAGGTTCCTAGTGCACATTTTACATATTATTTTTCAAGATGTTGGCATAAATGGCAAGGTTAGCATTTATTGCCCATCCAAAATTGGCCACTTGAATGTTACCCACCACCCACCTCTACCTTCAGTCCGTGGAAGGGTTCAGACACAAAATGTCACCTATTCATTTCTCCGGAGATGCTGCCTGACCCGCCTAGTTACTACAGCATTTAGTTTCTATCTCTTGAATATTTGTGGACTGTCACGATGGTGTCTGGAAGCTTGTTTCAGGATTCAGACCCAGCAACTTTGAAAGACGGCACGGTGGAGCAATGGTAGAGTTGATGCCTTACAGCACTTGCAGATCCCAGTTCGATCCCGACTACGGGTGCTGTCTGCACGGAGTTTGTACGTTCTCCCTGTGACTGTGTGGGTTTCCTCCCACACTCCAAAGACCTATGTAAATTGGCTTGGTAAATGTAAAAAATGTCCTTGGTGTGTGCAGAGAGAATGAGGCAGGAAACAACATTTAAATAAATAGTGTTAATAGTGTTGAAGGTGGTGTCACAGCTAGATGGGTTGGTCAAAATGGCTTTGAGCACATTTGCCTTTATCTGTCAGGGTACTGAGGATAGTTGACAGGCCATTTTGCAGTTTTATAAGACGCAGGTGAGACCGTATTGAGAATATTGTTTTCAGTTCTTGGCACCATGTTAGAGGAAAGATGTTGTTACGTTGGAAAGAGTCCAGCGCAGATTTTCAAGGATGTTGTCAGGACTCGAGGGTCTGAGCTATAGGGAGAGGTTGAGCAGGCTTGGACTCTATTCCCTGAATCTAGAGGTGTGTGTTTTCACACTGCTGACTCTTTTGCCTGATGGGAGAGGAGAGGAGAGAAGAGAAAATAGCCAGGGTGCAACTTAATAGACAATAGGTGCAGGAGTAGACCATACATCCCTTCAAGCCATCATCGCCATTCAATGTGATCATGACTGATCATCCACAATCAATACCCCATAGCCCCTGACTCCCGCTATCTTCAAGAGCCCTTTCTAGCTCTCCCTTGAAAGGTTCCAGAACACCGGCCTCCACCGCCCTCTGAGGCAGAGAATTCCACAGTTAATATTCCATATATATGTGGTTAATATGCGGGGATCGCTGATCAGCAGGGACCCGTTGGGCCGAAGGGCCCGTTTCCGTGCTGTATCTCTAACCTAAACTATACTAAACACAACATATTTTCAAGTCACAATGGTGTACATAGAAACATAAAAACAGAGAAAATGGGTGAAGGAGTAGGCCATTCGGCCCTTCGAGCCAGCACTGCCGTTCAATGTGATCATGGCTGAACAATCACAATCAGTACCCCGTTTCTGCCTTCTCCCCATATCCCTTAATTCACTAGCCCTAAGAGCTCTATATAACTCTCTTTTGAATGCATCTAGTGAATCGGTATCCACTGCCTTCTGAGGCAGAGAATTCCCCAAATTCACAACTCTCTGGGTGAAAACATTTTTCCTCATCTCTGTTCCAAATAGCCTACCCCTTCCTTATTCTTAAACTGTGAATAAAGGATAGGCCAAACTATCGTCCCTGGTTCTGGACTCCTCCAACATTGGGAACATGTTTCCTGCATCTAGCTTGTCCAATCCCTTAATAATTTTATATGTTTCTATAAGAACGCCTCTCATCCTTCTAAATTCCAGTGAATGCAAGACCAGTCGTTCCATTTTTTCCATCATATGACAGTCCCGCCATCGCGGAATTAACCTCGTGAACCATGGGGGTGGCACGCTAGCACAGTGGTAGAGTTGCTGCCTTACAGCGAATGCAAAGTCGGAGACCCGGGTTCGATCCCGACTACGGGTGCTGTCTGTATGGCTTTTACGTTCTACCCGTGACCTGCGTGGGTTTCCTCCGAGATCTCCGGTTTTCTCCCACACTCCAAAGACTTACAGGTTTGTAGGTTAAATGGCTTGGTATAAACTAAATTGTCCCTAGAGTGCGTAGGAGAGTGTTAATGTATGGGGATTGCTGGTAGATCGTGTTAATATGCGGGGATCATTCATCGGCACGGACCCGGTGGGCCGAAGGGCCTGTTTCCGCGCTGTATCTCTAATCTAAACTAAACCTCCGCAGCAATCCCTCAATAACAAGAATGTCCTTCCTCAAATTAGGAGACCAAAACTGCACACCATACTCCAGGTGTGGTCTCACCAGGGCCCTGTACAACTGCAGATGGACCTCTTTGCTCCTGAACTCAAATCCTCTCATTATGAAGGCCAACATGCCATTAGTTTTCTTCACTGCCTGCTGTCCCTGCATGCTTAAGGCTTTGAGGGGGAGGAGACCAGAATGCAGGGGTGATTCTATAGTAGAGACAGTTTTGCGAGGTGTTGGCAGAGTGACATTGGCGAGTTTGGAGAAAAAGAATACACAATTCTTTGGCTGGTCAAAATGGAAATAGTGTTAGTTGGGGACAGTGTTCTGTTATATGCTTATTAGAACTATTCATTTATTAAGTGGCGAGCCTTCCATTTCATTACTGACTTGTACCCTTCTAAATGAGTGTAAAGCTTTTGGTATGTATGTGCAATCACTAAACTGTATAATAGATGCTTAAAATATGGTTTCGCTCCAATATCTGTAAACATTTTTTGAACAGCCGTCTTTCCTCCCCATCCTCTTAATGTTTCAATTTGAAGACCCAACATCAGAAAGTGAGAAAATAGAAACATAGAAACATAGAAACATAGAAATTAGGTGCAGGAGTAGGCCATTCGGCCCTTCGAGCCTGCAAAATAAACAAAATACGTTTGTTTTTATTTATTGTGGTCAGGTGAGCTTAAAGTTTTTTAAGTGATTCTGCTATTTGTGGAGTTGTCTGATTATAGAAACATAGAAAATAGGTGCAGGAGTAGGCCATTCGGCCCTTCGAGCCAGCACTGCCATTCAATATGATCATGGCTGATCATCCAACTCAGTATCCTGTATCTGCCTTCTCTCCATACCCCCTGATCCCTTTAGCCACAAGGGCCACATTTAACTCCCTCTTAAATATAGCCAATGAACTGGCCTCAACTACCTTCTGTGGCAGAGAATTCCACAGATTCACCACTCACTGTGTAAAAAATGTTTTTCTCATCTCAGTCCTAAAAGATTTCCCCCTTATCCTTAAACTGTGACCCCTTGTTCTGGACATCCCCAACATCGGGAACAATCTTCCTGCATCTTGCCTGTCCAACCCCTTAAGAATTTTGTACGTTTCTATAAGATCCCCCCTCAATCTTCTAAATTCTAGCGAGATTATCTGCCAGATGAACCCGTGTGAGAGAGACAGAGGAGCAGAGGGATGTTTTGAGAGTCTTGCTGGTGGGTGATAGCTGGAAACAAATCAGAGGAATGAGTGAAAGAGGAAGCATAAAGATATATAAATGCTGTGACATGTTAATCATACTTGGTGGTGAAACCTGAAACCTAAATAGGGTGGCACAGCGGTAGAGTTGCTGCCTTACTGTGCCAGAGACCCAGGTTTGATCCTGACTACGGGTGCTGTCCGTACGGAGTTTGTACATTCTCCCCATGACCTGCGTGGGTTTTCTCTGGGGTTTCCTCCCACGGATCTCTGGTTTCCTCCCACACTCCAAAGACATACAGGTTTGTCAGATAATTGGCTTGGTAAAGATTGTAAATTGCCCCTTGTGGGTTTAGGATAGTGTTAGTGTGCGGGGATCGCTGGTCGGCGCGGACTCGGTGGGCCAAAGGGCATGTTTCCACGCTGTATCTCTAAACTAAACTAAACAAAAGGAGAATGAACATTGGAATTGGTCAGCAGGTCAGGTAGCTTCTGTGGAGAGAAGGAAAAAAAAAAATCAGTTTTGTGTTACAGACGGATTGTGTTACAAACTTGCAGTTGAGCTAGCCTGTTCCAATGCAAACAGAAAAAGAAAATTACCTGAAATTTGTGAATTTGGCAGAGAGCTGAAAATTGCAATGTGACCAGATGGGAAAGGAGTTAGTCTGACGAAGAAGTTAATAATCCCCAATCATCACTCTCAAATTATGACTCATTGAAAGAAGAAGGAACTGGGGGAACATTTCTTGATGCAGAGGTTTGGTTCAGGGAAGGATTTGTGGAAGCGGAGGCCATTGCATACTTTGAGAGCAAATTGAATAAATATTTGAGGCAGAAGGAAAAATAGGACTAAAGATAGGCGTTGGGAATAGGCAGACTCATGAGACACAAGCCACGAGAGTTGCAGTGGACTAACTGACTTTCAAAGTTCCAGAGCTAAGGGATAGCTGAGAATAGACTTCAAAATGTTTCTCATGAGAAGGGATTGGTCATTTTATATACATATTAGGCTCACATTGTGGACAAAGTAATACATGCAACATAGTTTGATTTCTATTATCAATCATCACTTACTGATGCTTTAGCAGTAGTTCTGGGAGCGTCATTTTGAGTGTAATAGCTTAGTTTGCAGATTGCTATTAGCTGGTTTAAGATAGGGAACAAACAAAACAAATTGCTGAAGGAACTCAGAGAGTCAGGCAGAATCTGGGTGTCTCATTGAAGGTAGGCATGGAGGCAGAAGAAGGTGAATGATATCTTGCGTCAAGAGGTATCAGTGCATCAGGTGACCAAGAGGATTGCGTAGAGGGTCTCCAAGAGGAGCCATTCTAAAGAGGGAGTTCAGAGAGGTTCACCAGACTAGGGAGGGGTGTCTTATGAAGAAAGAGGGGATAGACTTGGTTTAGTAGGTGATAGACAAACAAAATGCTGGAGTAACAGGCTCAGCAGCAGCGATCAGAGAAAATGGGGACAAAACTGATGACGTTTTTTTTCAGGAATCTCTGGAACTCTCTGCACAGACCAGTTCTTCAGATATAGAGGTAATGAAGTGACCCTGGCAGCATCAGAGAAGAAATGGACAGATGACGTTTGATCAGGTCATTCTTCGAAGGGCCGAGACCCTGCACCTAATTCTATGTTTCTATCTATCTGTGGAGGCAAAGATGATAGGTGTAATGCGGTGACCTGGGTGTTGTCGGGCAGATGAACCTACGTGGGGGGAGTGGGAGGGGCATGGGGCAGTTTTGACAGACAGGCTGGTGGGTGGGAGGGGCATGGGACAGTTTTGACAGACAGGCTGGTGGGTGATTGGTGGAAACAAATTGGGGGGGAAGAGGGGAGGGGGAAAGTAGACAGCGTGGCTGGAAGGTGTTGAATGGAACCAAATAGGGGACAGACTAGGGTAGACACAAAATGCTAGAGAAACTCAGCGGGTGAGGCAGCATCTCTGGAGAGAAGGAATTGGCGATGTTTCGGGTCAAGACCCTTTTCCCATATGTCTACTTTGAAGAGGTTCTGCTCCTCTCTCCGAAGAGAGTTTAGCAACATCCTCTCTCACTGCTCCCCCTCTGTGATTCCTCCTTCTCTCCGACTATACACCTCCATCCCCCACCAGGAGAATCTTAAAGCCCTCCGTTCCTTCCTGCACCGCAGAACCAGTCAATTTCCATCCACAAATGCACTCCGCCTAGCAGAGCTGGTCCTTACACTCAACAACTTCTCCTTCGACTCCTCCCACTTCCTCTAGATCCAAGGCATAGCTAGGGGCACTCGCTTGGGTCCTAGCCAAGCCTGCCGCTTTGTAGGGTACGTTGAACAATCCCTGAGCCAGGCGTACACTGCCCCTATCCCTGAACTCTACCTCCGCTACATTGACGACTGCACTGGTGCCACCTCCTGCACCCATGCAGAACTAAAAAAATGTTAAAAAATGTAATTGTTTCTCTCCATACATGCTGCATCGCCCGCTGAGTTTCTCCAGCATTTTGTGTCTACCTTCGATTTTACCAGCATCTGCAGTTCTTTCTTAAACACAGGGGCAGGCTAGGATGGGCAGGTCAAGCCTTTCACAGTATCTCAGTAAACGTGACAATAATATTTCAATATCAAAACCAATACCAACCAAAACCAATATCAAGCAGGAAAAAGACTAATGGAAAAAGACTAAGCGAGGTAGAGAAACGCAGCGGGTGAGGCAGCATCTATGGAGCGAAGAAAATGGGCAACGTTTCGGGTCGAGACCCTTCTTCAGACCCGAAATGTTGCCCATTTCCTTCGCTCCATAGATGCTGCCTCACCCGCTGAGTTTCTCCAGCATTTTTGTCTACCTTCGATTTTCCAGCCTCTGCAGTTCCTTCTAAAACAATATGAACAGAGGTGTGAAAAATAGTCAGGTAGAACAAAGTGGGACAGTGTTCATCTCTACCTTTATACTGAATAGCTTTATGCTTTAAATAATTGTACATTTGCAGTGGAAAAACAGCCACATGTTTTCTTTTATTTGAGGACCCACATTTAAATAATCCCAATCCATGGCTTAGGTTGAGGAAGGCCCATTTTCCAAATAGAAAAAGGCTTTTATCGAACAATAAATTGGATGGCAAAATAGTAATTTTAATCAAAGTGTTTTCACTAATTTATCCCTGCTGCTGTCGTCAGTTTGTTTACCCCCCCTCTCTGCCAGGTTCTGTTCTCTAATCGAAAGGGCTATTTTTGTACAGAGGTGAAAAGGTAAAGTTGTTGTGGTAAATTAATGAGGATTAGTATGCCTGCGAATTCATCCTCATTATCCTGGAGGTGCATAATTTACAATACTGAAGACTTTTTATGTCTATCACAGAGTACTGAGGTGATAATCCCCCTCAAATTATATCTCCCTCAATCCTTTACTGCTTCCCATCTTGTTCCATTGCCAGTTTTCAAGCCCGAGTCAAGAGTGTTTTATTGTCATAAGTCCCAAACAGAACAATGAGATTCTTACTTGCCCACATTTCCCTAGCAGTGCTTTATCCCTTCCTTTCTCTCTTCCAGCAGAGAAATACATGGCTTTCATTTGGCAGTGCGCCTCCATTGCAATAGTATGTGCAAGATTAAAGGTCGTGCGTTGGGACCACAACCTTGTCCAATTGTTCCAAGGCTTGATGCATCATTGCGTTTTTGGCAGAGATTTGGAGCCTCAAATGCAGCAAGTCAGTGTCAGATAACATGCAGGGTCTTTCCTTTAGGCCAGAGATATTACAGCTGTCCCCACCCTGCCATTCTGAGTTGAAGTTGCACTACAGTATTATGTGTTTAAGAAGGAACTGCAGATGCTGGAAAATCGAAGGTACACAAAAATTGGAGAAACTCAACGGGTGCAGCAGCATCTATGGAGTGAAGGAAATGGGCAACATTTCGGCCCAAAACGTTGCCTATTTCCTTCGCTCCATAGATGCTGCTGCACCCGCTGAGTTTCTCCAGCATTTTTGTGTACCTACAGTATTATGTGCTAAGTGTGTAACTACTGATTTCACTAAATGGATAGGGAAGGTTTAGAGGGATACGGGCGAAACGCGGGCAGGTGGGAGGAGCATAGATGAAGTATCTTGGTCCATCTCTCCTATCCTACCATTTGATGCTTATGTAATGCGGTGTTGGTCCCACTATTCCAGATAACTCTCTGTCCTGCTGTTGAAAAACTGGGCAACTTTGAAGCATGTACTACCAACTGCAGATACCTTTGATTCCATTAGTAATAGCTAATTGACAAGACTGAAGACCACCTGTAGTATCAGGCTTTTCTTCATTGAAGGAAGTCCGGTATAATGGGTGACAGCTTGTTTGGTTGGAATATAAAGGGGTGCACTAATGGGAGAAAGAGAAGTCAACGTTAGAAGCAGGTTGCTTGTGGCATACAATGGAGGCAGTAGCAGAAATCATACTTAGTAACAAACGTTAAAGAAATCTAGCAACAGAGAGGGAGAGTTTGAAGGAGATGGAGTAGTTTATATAGTGTGCACTCTAAGTAAAGAGAACAGATGGCGAATATTGTCCAGTGACTGAATGTCCCACACATGATGAAGCAGATAGAAGATAATAGGTACGCATGTTGATTCATGGTGCTGGCTGCTTCCACTGCACCCCGATGGTGTGCCTGGTATTAAAAATAAACCTAGAATTCTGCTTCACTCTGCAGAAATACGACTGAGAAACCACCAGCTCACATTTGTTTTATCGTTTAAGTTCCCAATAATGTTCTCTCGCGGTAGAGAAATGCAAAAATACTGAAATATGATTTAATGGGGAGGAGGTACAACCCTGAACCAATATCCCATTCATCACCTGCAATTCCTAACCCAGACTCTTATTTCAACTGGTTGAGGTTAGGGTGAATGTGGATTGTTAATTGAATCATTAAAATTTGAATTGAAGGTTATGTTATTGCTCCATTGGGATTATGACAGTGCTTTCTCTTAAACTAAACTTCTGAATGTAGCTCCACGTCCTAGGAGTCACAAAGAACTGCAGATTGTGGAATCGTGAACAAAATGCAAAGTGCTGGAGAAACTCAGCAGGCCAGGCAGCATCTGTGGAGGGAATGGATAGGCGACGTTTCGGATCGGGTTCCTTCTTCAGTCTGATTTGGCTGAAGCAGGGTCCCGACCCAAACCATCGCATATCTATTCGCTCCACAGATGCTGCCTATCTGTTGAGTTCCTCCAACACTTCGTATTTTGACCACTTCGTGGCATCAATGTGACGTTGTTACTCGACGTGTCTTGCTGCAAGACTGATGTTGTCACTCAGAATGAAAGCACTCGTACTAGTCCATTCCATGTAAGTTCATAAGTGATAGGAGTAAAATTAGGTCATTCGGCCCATTGAGTCTACTCCGCCATTCAATCATAGCTGATCTATCTCTCCCTCATAACCCCATTCTCCTGCCTTCTCCCCATAACCTCTGACACCTGTACTAATCAAGAATATATCTATCTCTGCCTAAAAATATCTACTGACCTGGCCTCCACAGCCTTCTGTGGCAAAGGATTCCACAGATTCACCAACCTCTGACTAAAGAAATTTCTCCTCATCTCCTTCCTAAAAGAACATCCTTTAATTCTAAGGCTACGACTTCTAGACTCTCCCACTAGTGGAAAAATCCTTTCCACATCCACTCCATCCAAGCCTTTCACTATTCTGTTTGTTTCAATGAGCCCCCCCCCCCCCACCCCCCTTATCCTTCTAAACCCCAGCGGGTACAGGCCCAGTACAGGCCCAGGCTGACAAATGCTCATCATAGGTTAACCTACTCAGCTGGACTGGCAGCATCTCTCTCTCGACCCTAAACGTCATCCCTTCCTTCTCTCCAGAGATGCTGCCTGTCCCGCTGAGTTACTCCAGCTTTTTGGGTCTTACTTGGACAGAGCGATGAGAATTCCATCCAAGTACTAATAAGGACCTGTCCCACGAGCATGCGACTGCATGCGGCAGGCGCGACCTAACGTGGTCGCTTGAGCCATACGGCCTCGCGGGGCCGGTCCCACTTCGATCGCCGGAGCCGCATGGAGTTGTGCGGAGCTGGTCCCGACATCGAAAAACTGACACTGTCCAAAAATTCCACGCGGCAATGGCCTGCCGGCCTGCAGCCGCATTGAGGCTGTACGCACCGCCTCGACGGGCGTGCGCAGTGTCTCAACGTCGTATGCAGTGTCTCAACGTCATATGCAGCGTCTTGACGCCGTACGCAGCGTCTTGACGGCATACACCTAGCGCGAACTTCCCGCGGACTTCGCTCGAACTTCACGTCAACTCGTATGCGATCACTCGACCTCCGCGCGGCCCCCGCTTCCGTCGTGCTCGTCGCATACTGGTGGGACAGGCCCTGTACGGGGATCACTCGACCTCTGCGCGGCCCCCGCTTCCAGTTTGGCCGCGCTCGCCGCATGCAGTCGCATGCTCGTGGGACAAGCCCTATAGGCTTGTTATGGGGCACTGTATCTGTACCCTGAGTCAATCCAAAATCTGAAGTGGATGACAGTGCAAGGGAAAGATAATCTGAATCCCGGAGTGTTGAACCTTATAAAAGGGGTTAAGTTTTCTTTAGTGAATGAATGAAATTTGCCAGCACCACTTCTTTGAGCTGGCTCTTTGCTAAATGTCAAAAAAACATTTGTTTTCAAAAGGAGGCCTTGTGTAAATTGTAAATTGTGGCACTCTCCCTGGAATTGTACATCAGACAATTAACCCTCTCTATAGAGAAAAAACTGTCAGAAGATTTTGAAGATCACTCTCTGTCATTGACATCACAAACACTGAAAAATAATCCAAAAACTGTTAGAAAATAACCATACTGTTGAAAATTCACACCTCCAGATTCAGGGACAGTTCCTTCCCAGCTGTTATCAGGCAACTGAATCATCCTACCACAACCAGAGAGCGGTCCTGAACAACTATCTATCTCGTGGGTGACCCTTGGACTATCCTTGTTCAGACTTTGCTGGCTTTGCCTTGCACTAAACCTTCATGTATCATGTATCTATGCACTGTAAATGGCTTGATTGTAATCATGTATTGTCATTCCGCTGACTGGATATTACGCAACAAATGTTTTTCACTGCACCTCGGTGCTTGTGACAATAAACTAAACGGAACTGAAATAATTAAAGATTGAAAAACGGATGATTTGAAATCAAATTTACAATTAAAAGACTTAAAACTCTAATAAAATGTAAAAACATGGAATACATTTGAGTTACTGATTAAATGCATTTTAAATTATCTCAATTAATTAGAAAAGTTGTAAATTAGTGTGACTTTCATCCTTAGAGCAATTCCTCTTGATAGAAATGAATGGGGTGCCTGTATCTGTGCCAATTCTAATAAGACCTTGACACAGTGCCCAGATTTCCCAGTATTATTGCTGGGAAATTGCAAACAGTTGTTGCTCTGCCAATGACTGCAGGAGAACTGCCGGAATGACAGACGCAAGGACCTTTCAGGGAGTTTGGATCTTTCCACCTTTGTGTCAGTCACCATTGGAAAATGTTCAGATTGTCAGTCTGGCCGTCCGCACGAGAACTTTGTGCTGGGCTAGTTTAGAGGGATGTTATTAGAAAGCTGGGTGAGGGCAGTAATCTTATCCCTCCAGATTGAATTGGTTAATGGCCGATAATGATTGCATGGAAATAAAGATAGCATAACTGATGAACCTCTTCCACTTCCTCTTCTAAAACAACAAGAATAACGATGCAAGTTTGCTGCCTAGGTCTTTGAACAAAACATTTTATTCCATTCCCAGCCAATATCTTTGAAGTCGCTGCTGAAAGTGATTAAGTCTATTATTTTTTCAATACTTGAAGCATGGCAATATTCTGGTGAAATTATTGACTAAGTAATCAGAGGCCTGGGTACTTAATCCAGAGACACATGATATCAAATTGTCTACACAGTGGCGTAGCGGTAGAGTTGCTGCCTAAAGGGCCGGTCCCATGAGCATGCGACTGCATGCGGCAGGCGCGACCTAACGTGGTCGCTTGAGCTATACGGCCTCACGAGGCCGGTCCCACTTCGATCGCCGGAGCCGTATGGAGTTGTGCGGAGCTGGTCCCGACATCGCGCGGGACTACCAAAAACTGACACTGTTCCAGGGATGTAAATTTCTTTGAGCTATATGTTTTTAAATACTTTATTAAGAGGTAGGACCTAGTGAAGACAAATTACTTGATAAAAGTCAAGAGAACAATCTGCGCCTGCGCAGTTTCCACGATTCTTTTCAAGATTTTTCAAAGCCACTGCCTACCCTGACTAATTATTCACAGCACGTGCCTGACCAGAACCAGTCAGTCAATGAGAAAAAATATTGTCAAATCCAGAATCAACAAATTTACCCCCTGGGCAGGTGAAATTTACCCCCTGGGGGGAAATTTACCCCAGGTTGGGAAACCTTGGTCTAAAGTATCATCAAATTGTACAATTTGAAAGATTAACACTCCGTGGGCTGAAGGGCCTGTTTCCATGCTGTATCTCTAAACTAAACTAAACTAAAAATATGCAAGGGCAGTTTGAGATCATGGAGGTGGTACTGCATCTCCAGAAAGGCAAGGCCTAATGGCATTTATCCCAGGTTACTGAAGCGACACAAAGGAGGAAATTGCAGGAAGCTTGACAAATATCTATGAAGCTTCGCTGGCCGCTCGTGGTCCCGGAATACTGGAGAGTAAGTTGTTCCTTAGTTTAGCATTTATTTCAACAGGGCCAGAATACAAAAACAGGGATGTAATACTGAGGCTGGACAAGGCTCTGGTCAGGCCGCATTTGGAGTATTGTGTGCAATTCTGGGCACTACGTCTGAGGAAGGATGTGCTGGCCTTGGAGAGGTGTGAAGTTGCTTGTATGACCTGAGAGTAAAGAACCAGATGCAAAACGCATCCTGACCTTCAGCTACATGCAGTCTACAAACACCAGCGGAACCGATGGTGACTGAGTGCTAACACAGACCTCCAGCGCATTTCAAACTTTCATATATTGCAGTGCACAGATGTTGAACTGTTGCCCCCATTTGGAGCTCGACCCATTAAAGTGTGTGTGTGTTGCATGCACTGAATGCGTTTTATCCGCTTGGGTTTTCAGTCTCATTCCCTCTTCTCCAGCTATCTCCTTCACTCCCCCACATGTCAAACTGTTAAAGTTCCTGCTTTTCCAAAGGCTGTGCGAGGGGAAATTTTCTATGTATCCAAATTTGCTCCTTGGATGTTCCACAAGCATTAAAATTATTCCGAGGAGATTTCAAAACAGCGCTCATCTCTTTAAAACAATATGTGCTCTTTGCTCCTCTTGTGTTTGAGGCATCTGGCTTACATCAGTCTTTAGTGAGCTGTTTCTTCCAGGCATTTGTCCAGTCAGAACTAACTTCATCACTGCTTGTTGAATTATCAGCTTCTTCCTTTTGGTTCTGTCATTGCACATTGAAACAAAACAAGTGGGTGCTGAGTATTATTTTTTATCAGGTCATGCAGCTGCTCCAGATTTGTTGCTTTTTTTGGGTGGGGGGGCGGTTTCAGTTTTTTCAGAACTGAAAGGAGAAATCAATTGTGTGTCTGTGTGCTTGGGATCTGCAGCCCCAGTGGACCTCTTGCATGCCGTGCTGTGGAACGCACAAAATAATAAGTTCCTTGCCCCAGCCCTGCGTTGCAGTGAAAGATGCAAATTAAGCTGGAGCACGCAAATCTTGAGTAATTAATTGTAGGCCGGCCCTGGGAAAAGGCTGAGCAGCGTAACGACATCCGTTCTGACGGCCTGGAACAGTGTGTAACACAGGGCAAAGGCAATACCAAGTAACGTAAAGGGCCTGTCCCACTTACGCGACCTTTACAGGCGACTGCCGGCACACGTAACAGGCCGGCAAAATTTTCAACATGTTGAAAATTCAGCGGTGACCAGAAAGACGCGAGGACTCTTTGGAGACCTCTCATGACCATAGGCCGTATGGTCGTGAAAGGTCACCTATGGTTGTGAGAGGTCACCGGCAACATGTCGCCAGGGGTCGCCTGTATGGTCGAGAGAGGTCTCCAAAGAGTCGTAGCGTCTTTCTGGTCGCCGCTGAATTTTCAACGTTGAAAATTTCAGCGACCTATGACGGGTGCTGGCAGTCGCCTGTAAAGGTTGCGTAAGTGGGACAGGCCTTTTACAGTTCACAAACAGTATAGTGAGCTTTTAAAGTGAACTTACCAGGATCCTAAACGCACTAAGGCAATATTGTAAATGAGTCCATGCCTTTGGTTTGTTTGAAAAAAACAGCAATCCTAGTCACAACACTGCTCCCGTTGTCAGCCACTTGGCCCTTTAACAACTTAATAGAGTTTCAGCAAATCTTATTGATTCTCTCCTTGAACTCTTGTCACCTTTTGTCCATAAACAGATTTTTGCAAAAACGAACCTTTTTTTATTTGCACTAGATTTAATAACCATACTTTAGTTAAAAATAGAAACATAGAAAATAGGTGCAGGAGTAGGCCATTCGGCCCTTCGAGCCTGCATCGCCATTCAATATGATCATGGCTGATCATCCAACTCGGTATCATGTACCTGCCTTCTCTCCATACCCCCTGATCCCTTTAGCCACAAGGGCCACATCTAACTCCCTCTTAAATATAGCCAATGAACTGGCCTCAACTTCCTTCTGTGGCAGAGAATTCCAGAGATTCACCACAAAATGTGGCATACCTGGGTCTGAGGGTGTCCACAGTATTACCTGGGAACAGAAATAGCTTAATTTAACAACACAGATCTCTGACCAAACAAAATCACTTTGAGGCCTTTCTCATTTTTTTTAGTTTGTCTGTTTTGTATCTAAGTTGTGTTCATCAAATCTGATGAAAGTGCTTGATGAAATTAATTTAAAAAAATGAACTTGAGTCCGAAGAAGGGTCTCAACCCGAAACGTCATCCATTCCTTCTCTCCAGAGATGCTGCCTTTCCCGCTGAGCATTTTGTGTCTATCTTCGGTGAAAACAAAGCTGTTGTAGTGTAAAATATAGCATTCCCATTAAGATCAAAAAGGAGGAGAGATAACTTTATATGGAAAAGGCACTTCATTAGAACGTACACAATATACAAGCCCATCCTACATAGCTTATTATTGTAACAGGTACCGAGGTACAGTGAAAAGCTTTTTATTGCATGCTATCCAGTCAAAGAAAAGACTGTACATGATTACAATCAAGCCGACCAGAGTGTAAAGATCAAGGATAAAGGGAACAGCATTTGGAGCAAGATAAAGTCCCATTAAAGATAGTACGAAGATCTCCAATACTGAAAAATCTTGTGTGTGTTTAAATATATTGATTTTTGGCTTTTCATTGTTTACTGTTTTCATGATATCAATTCCTTTCCCAATTCATGGTTTTCTTTCAATAAATGGTCAGGAAACGAGCGCAAAGTTTACTGCTTGGACTGTTCGGTGAACTTTTGTCGCCAGAAACGTGGCGACTGTCGTGTACTGCCTAGGTGAGGCCTGCGGTGTGATTTTACCGGGTTGTATGCAAAATCAAAATATTTAATGCTCAGAAGATTTTTGTATTGTGCAGCATTGTATTGTGCAATACTCCAAATGTGATCTGACCAGTGTCTTATACAGCCTCAGTATTACTCCGCATGTGGAGTATTGTGAACAGTTTTGGGCCTCATATCAACTTTGATACCTCATTCCCTAATCATACATTGTGAGATTCATGGCACATTGGCAGCAGGGTAAAATCATACGCACAAGTGCAGGGTGGCACGGTGGCGCAGCGGTAGAGTTGCTGACTTACAGCGCTTGCAGCGCAGGAGACCCGGGTTCGATCTGGACCACGGGTGCTGTCTGTACGGAGTTTGTACGGTCTCCCCATGATCGTGTGGGTTTTCTTTGAGATCTTCGATTTCCTCCCACATCCCCAAAGACGTACAGGTTTGATTGGTTTGGGTGTGTATACTTGGTATAAGTGTAAATTGTCCCTTGTGTGTGTAGGCTTGTGTTACTGTGTGGGGATCGCTGGTTGGTGTGGACCCGCTGATCGGAAGAGCCCGTTTCCGCGCTGGATCTCTAAACTTAACTAGGTTTTAGCTGATAATAAAAATAATCAAGGCAGAACTCTACTTCCTAAATTTCATTTTATTGTCAATAAGGTGCAGGGGAAAGTCAATGATTTAGGTAAACAAGTGCCTTGACTTTTCAGTTTACCGTGGCATTTTCACATCTGTGTGTTTTGGCTTCTCACTACATTCTGACTGCTTTTTGACAGCCTCCCAAAGCGACTCTATCAACACAAGCAGGCAGACTCTTTTCCTAGTTGCAGTCCAACTTGTCTGAGGCCAATCTGCTCGAAATACCTTCAGTACCCAGACTGTGCGGGTCAAAGCAGAAATTCCCCAAAGATAAATCACAGTCAGGATGAAAAGAAAAGGAAAGAGCCACCTCCTCGTCCTTCTTTTTCTCCCTCTCCTCCTCACCCTCGCTCATCCCTTCCCCCCGGAATTGAACAAAGGCCGAGGAAAGTCAGGGGAGATGCAGTCAAATTCATGCATGGACAGAGGACGTGTGCAGTGGAATATAACCAGCCAACAGTTTATTTAAGAAAAGTAATATGGTTTAGATGGCTCTTGGGAACGCAAAACTTGCTGTGACTAATCTGAATATAGCGGACTTAATAAAGTTTGAGATGTTAACACTTGGCAGAATTGGCTCATCAAACTGAGTGTTGCAGGGTGAAATTCTAATGCCAAATTAGAATTGGATTTGATCTTCATCAGATGAGGAATGGAATGACTGTTCAAATGGAAATACTACGTCCCATTATAGGGCATTCACCGACCAGGAGGTTGTCTTATCACGAGATCCTGGACAGTTTTGGTTGGTTTTGCTTGGAGTTGAGAAGAATGAGAGGGTCACCTCGTTCAAACAGATCCTAATGGAGCTCGACGAGGTTGATGTTGAGATGTCACCAGTAATGGGAGAGTCCCGAGCAAAGGGACATGGATACAAAGAAAGGGTGGGTGTGGGGGTCATTTAAAAGGGAACTGCAGAGAAATGTCTTCTTTCAGCGGGTAGTGAATCTCTGGAATTCTCTTCCCCCAAGGGTGGTGGAGGACAGATCATTAGATGCATTTAAGGGTTGGACAGATAATTATTTGAAAAATTGAGGAATTGAGGGTTATGGGGAACTGGTACAAAAATGAATTGAAGTCAGTATAGGTCAGCCATGGTCATATCGAATGGTAGGGCAGATGTGGGGGGCCAACTAGCATACGTCTCCTTTCCTGTATTCAAGCTGCAAGTCATTTGCAGATGACCATTAGCAGTACAAGAGTAGGCTCTAGCTGTGCTTTGTTTGTTGTGGTGGTAGTATTGACTGGTCTATCCTACAGAGCAAATGATGCTTTGGTCCAGTTAAGACCAAGGCACAGACCCATGAGATGTTGGCTATTTACTGAATTGTGGATCATTTTGTGCAATTGTTCCTCTCCGATTAGACCACTAATCTGTGTGGGTATCTACCACACTAGAGATGAGGCTTGAGCTAGATTAGCCATGATAATAGTGAATGGCAGACCAGGCTTGAGGGTCTGAGTGGCCCCTTTGGGATTAGATTAGTTTAATTTTGTTTTGTTTATTACTGTCATGTGTAATGAGGTACAGTGGAAAGCTTTAAGCTGTGCTATCCAGTCAGTGAAAAAACTATACATGACGGGCAGCACGGTGATGCAGTGGTAGAGTTACTGCCTTCCACTGCCAGAGATCCTGGCTACGGGTGCTGTCTGTACGGAGTTCGTACATTCTCCCTGTGACCTGCGTGGGTTTTCTCCGGGAGCTCCGGTTTCCCCCCACACTCCAAAGACGTACAGATCTGTAGGCTAATAGGCTGAGTAAAATTGTGAATTGTCCCTAGTGTGTGTTGGACAGTGGTAGTGTGTGGGGACCGTTGGTCGGCACGGACTCGGTGGGCCGAAGGACATGTTTCCGCGCTGTATCTGTAGACTAAACTAAACTAAGATTACAATCAAGCCGTTCACAGTATACAGATGTAGGATGGCAGGCAGTGACTAGTGGGGTACCGCAAGGCTCGGTGCTGGGACCGCAGCTATTTACAATATACATCAATGATTTGGATAAAGGGATTCAAAGTAACATTAGCAGATTTGCTGATGTCACAAAGCTGGGTGGCAGTGTGAACTGTGAGGAAGATGCTATGAGAATGCAGGGTGACTTGGACAGGTTGGGGGAGTAGGCAGATGCATGGCAGATGAAGTTTAACGCGGATAAATGTGAGGTTCTCCACTTTGGTAGCAAAAGCAGGAAGGCAGATTACTATCTAAATGGTGTCAAGTTGGGAAAAGGGGAAGTACAACGGGATCTGGGGGTCCTTGTACATCAGTCTATGAAAGTAAGCATGCAGGTACAGCAGGCAGTGAAGAAAGCGAATGGCATGTTGGCCTTTATAACAAGAGGAGTCGAATATAGGAGCAAAGTGGTCCTTCTGCAGTTGTTCAGATCCCTAGTGAGACCACACCTGGAGTATTGTGTGCAGTTTTGGTCCCCTAATTTGAGGAAGGACATTCTTGCTATTGAGGGAGTGCAGCGTAGGTTTACAAGGTTAAAAAATGGAGCAGCTGGGCTTGTACACTTTGGAGTTTAGAAGGATGAGAGGAAATCTCATTGAAACATATAAGATTGTTAAGGGTTTGGACACACTAGAGGCAGGAAACATGTTCCCGATGTTGGGGGAGTCTAGAACCAGGGGCCACAGTTTAAGAATAAGGAGTAAGCCATTTAGAATGGAGACGAGTGGTGAGTCTGTGGAATTCTCTGCCTCAGAGGGCGGTAGAGGCAGGTTCTCTGGATGCTTTCAAGAGAGAGCTAGATAGGGATCTTAAAAATAGCGGAGTGAGGGGATATGGGGAGAAGGCAGGAACGGGGTACTGATTGGGAATGATCAGCCATGATCACATTGAATGGCGGTGCTGGCTCAATGAGCCTACTCCTGCACCTATTGTCTAGTGACTATTGTGTATTGATAAAGAGAATAATGTTTAGTATGAAGTAAGGCATCTAGATATTTATAGACCCATACACCGTGGAAAAAGGCCCTTCAACCCAACCTTCCCAGACCAGCCAGCATATCCCATCGACACTGGTCCCACCTGCCTGCAGTTGGCCCATATCCCTGTAATTCTGTCCTATGCATGTACCTGTCTAAATGTTTCTTAAAGGTGATTATGTTTGTAATGAAATAGAATTCAGTGCTGTCAACATGGGCATCCAAAGTTAACACCCAGGATGTTAACCTGAAGAAGGGTTTAAACCCGAAACGTTGCCTATTTCCTTCGCTCCATAGATGCTGCCTCACCCCCTGAGTTTCTCCAGCATTTCTGTCTACCTTTGATTTTCCAACATCTGCAGTTCCTTCTTAAACATGTTAACCCAGCTTCCTCCTTGATTGATCCCCTGCGAATTTCCTGGGGCTCCTGCAGCAATTTCAGTGTTCCAGCTTTTAGCTGTTTTCCTTTTCTATCTCCTGTAAGCCGCAGCTCCTCTCCGAACACTCGCCGTGGTACAATGCCCTCCCTGGTACAAAGGCACGAGAACCGTCAAAGGTTCCTGAAGGCACCCGAATTAGAAGAGGCGTAAATCAAACGCCAGTTACTGGTTACGTGGTGGAAAGGTCCCAGACTGGCCCACTAAAGCTGACATTCGCCATCAGAGCTTTACAGATTAGGTTTACATTTGCTCAGTCGACCACTAGACACACCAATGAGCTCGAGCTGGCGGAGGGCGTCACAGCGTTGCTTGCAAATTAATGGGGGCCAATGTCTGAGCAGTCATCATGGACATAAATCACAGGAAATGGGGGGAGAAATGAGTACAAGGCTTTTCTTTCTATTTAGTAATTTATCATGGGAAGTGGCACATTAATAAACACAGCTCCCCCGAGGAGAGGGGTAACAGAGATAAATATGACTGCCAAATCCAACTTGCGTCTCTAAGGCCATAGAAAGCAGAGGACTGTGGGAATGCAAATTTAGAAAATATATGTCTTGTGGGTTTTTTTTTATAACAGATTTCCTTTTTTTTTTAAACTTGCAAACAGTGTTCATTCAGTCATCCTGCAGTCACTGCTACTTCAGCATGCTGTTCTTTCGCAGCTTAGACTGCATGTACGCTTAAAGTATAAATACCTATCGATCGCTGAAAGAAGCAGGAGGGAAGTGAATTTATATATTTAATGCAGCGAGTTGTTGCAATCTGCAAGGCGCTGCTGGGCGAGGTGGCGGGACGGATTTGAGAGGAACGTTTCCAATGGGATTTGGATATGGGGAAGAAAGTATTGCAGGGCCTGTGGGAAGGAGCAGAGGAGGGGATTCATTGGGTGTGTCCTGCCCGTTACCGCTAAATAAATAACACCAGCACATTGGAATCTGTCTCCAAATTTATTTTGTTGACTTCAGTGGTGAATGTCTGAGGCCGTGTACAAAGCATAGAGATTAGTTTAGTTTAGATTATTATTGTCACGTGTACCGAGGTACAGCGAAAAGCTTTTTGGTGTGTGCTATCCAGACAGCAAAAAAATCTATACATGATTACAATCAACCTGTTCACAGTGTACAGATAAAGGATAAAAGGCACCACGTTTACTGCAAGAAATGTCTCCAATACTGCAAAATCTTCTGTGTGCGTTTAAGTATTTTGATTTCGGCTTTTCATTGTTTACCGTTTTCAGACATAGTATAAAAGATAAACGTTTAGTACAAGGTAAAATCCAATCGAAGTACCACTGAACACGAATAGTTTTCTAGACCATAGTTCTTTCACTAGTTCTTTTGGTTTGATTAGGTGACCAGAGTCCCTTAATCCTGTATGATTCTATGACATGGCAGTTTGTAGCTGAACTTGTTGAAGCGATCTTTACTTTGGACTGTTTATAAGTGCAGACTGTCTTTGTTGAAGAGGCTTCAAAATGCACCATTCTGTCACGTGCATGAATCTGCACATCTTTTCACCTACAAAGTAAACATTGAAAATATGTGCAGGAATTGGCCATTCGGCCCTTCGAGCCAGCGTCAGCATTCAATGTGATCATGGCCGGTTATCCAAAATCAGTACCCCATTCCTGCTTTCTCCCTGCTATATCCCTTGATTCTGTTAGCCCTAAGAGTATTCCTTGAAATGTTACGGAGGCAATAACAATGTAGGATCAGAGTTGCCATTGGATTGTGATTGAGTTGAAGCACTGATTGCCAACCGGGTGTGTCCTGTGAGGTATGTTATTTGTAAATGGAGAAAGCTGTGAATTTTGTTTTACAAATGGAGGCTTCTGCTCCAGATGCTACGGATTGCCTGCATGTCACGATTTGATAACAGCAGCCCCATAACTGAAAAATGTCCAAAAAGGGGTTCAAACAGAAACAGCATCTAGATGAGTTAATGCAAAGTTTGAAATATATGTATGCAGCTCTTTGCCTAACAAAGAATTACTGTTGTACTTATTTAAGCATTCACCTTATTACCTAATACACCAGTATGTCAGCATGCTTTGAGCCATGGAGAAATTGCTGCCAGTCCTGTAGTATTGGTCAGGATTTCCACTCATATCCTCACTTTAACATTGGAGAATAGAATTATTTTGCTTCACTGGTTTCGTTGACTAGCGAGAGCTATTATCATTGATCCAGAGACATGAGCTTAAATTCTGCCATGGCAACCGGAGAAATTAAATCTCACGAAATTAAATATGTTGGAATTTTTTTCAAAAAATGATCACTTCTGACAACTCTGAAACAGTGCGGCAAAATGCCACAGCGGTAGAGTTGCTGCCTTACAGCGCCGGAGACCCGGGCTTGATTCTGACTATGTCTGTACGGAGTTTATACATTCTCCCTGTCACCGCGTGGGGTTTTTCCGGGTGCTCCGGTTTCCTCCCACATTCCAAAGATGTGTGGGTTTGTAGGTTAATTGGCTTCTGTAAATTGGCCCGACTGTGCAGGATAGAACTAGTGTACTGGGTGATGGTTGGTCAGCACAGACTCGGTGGAGTTTGCATATTCACCCGGTGACTGTGGGTTTTCTCCGGGTGCTCAGGTTTCCTCCCACATTCTAAAGGCATGTAGGTTTGTAGGTTAATCGGATTTTGTAAATTGTGCCTAGAGTGCAGGACAGAACTGGTGTACCGGGTAATTGTTGGCCAGCGTGGACTCGATGGGCCGAATGGCCTGTGTCCACCCTGTTTCTCTAAACTAAACTAAACTGAACTTAATTGTTGTAAAAGGACATCTTATGCACTAATGTTTTTTCAGGGAAGGGAATATTCCATCTGCTTCTGGCCCGTTCAATATGTTACTCTGGATTCAACGACATGGTTGATTCTTAAGTCATGAGATTAGAGAGAGTAACTCTCCATGGAGAGGGGCCAAATGATCAGCATTGACGTAGTGGGATGAATAGCCAGAATCTGTGCTGTATGACTCTATGACACCATTGACAACATTTACTGATAACCTTATTCAGTTTGTATACAAAAAAGCTGGAGAAACTCAGAGGGTGCAGCAGCATCTATGGAGCGAAGGAAATAGGCAACGTTTCGGGACGAAACCCTTCTTCAGTCTGAAACGTTGCCTATTTCCTTCACTCCATAGATGCTGCTGCACCCGCTGAGTTTCTCCAGCTTTTTTGTATACCTTCGATTTTCCAGCATCTGCAGTTCCTTCTTAAACACCTTATTCAGTTTGTTGTTTAAAAGTGCTTTATTTGATTGCAAGCTGTAAGTTCTATGCCGGCTATATAATATTCTGGGGAGCCCAATACGGACAATATGTCAACCAGAGCTGGGAACAGTCAGATCTGTCAGTAGATGCAACAGCAAATATCATTCCTGTGCTGAGAACACAGGTGCTCAAGAAGTGCTGGCAGCTCTCTTTTAGTTTAGTTTAGTTTAGTTTAGAGATACCCTACGGAAACAGGCCCTTTGGCCCACCGAGTCCGCACCGACCAGCAATACCCGCACACGTACACTATCTTACACACACCAGGGACAATTTTACATTTGTACCGAGCAAATTAACCTACAAACCTGCACATTTTTGGAGCGTGGGAGCAGGGCTGTGGAGTCGATAAACAAAATACCCGACTCCGACTCCCGACTACTTGATTTCTTGTGTATCCGACTCCGACTCTGATTCCGCCCCCTAGGTGTAATCATTCTAAATCGGCTATGATGACATTACACAAAATGGCATTTCATAAGAACTACATGAGTCATCAGGCTTCCTTTTAAACCCGTGTCCTTAGTTTTGAGCCTAATGGTTGTAGCTATGCTATTGTGGCCTTTTTATTGTTTAATCTTGAATAGAAAAACATAATTCAATATGCAAAAGGAAAAAAAAAAATTACATATGGGACTATGACAGAATTCAAATTCCATTGAATTAAATAAAAATTATAAAAGCATTACTCCAAAATGTATTAAACTAAGGCCACAGGTATGAGCTAAATGGCTAAATTATGACAAAAAAAGAAAGGAAATAAAGTATGCAGTATGTTTAACAAGCAGGATTTTTTCCTATTTACGTAGTCTCTGAAATTTATGTTGTCAGAGTAGGAGTCAGGACATTTTTACTGACTCCAACTCCAGCAACACCAAACTTGCTCCGATTTGACTTCTCCGACTCCGACTCCACAGCCCTGCGTGGGAGGAAACCGAAGTTCTCGGAGAAAACCCACGCAGGACATGGGGAGAACATACAAACTCCGTAGAGACATCACCCTTAGTCATGATCGAACCCGGGTCTCTGGCGCTGTAAGGCAGTAGCTCTATCAAGCATAAAATGCACTAAATATAAAAGTTAACAGATCATGAGGGAACGATTTTTATAAGGTGCCATTTCACTATAATTAAATGGTTTATTTCTTATAAACTCAGTTTGTATGAGATTGAAAACACTGATTTAATGAAACTGGTGAGATTTCTGCGTCCCAAGGCTTTAAGCTGCACTGAAAGATACAAAGAAGCTCTAATTGATCAAGCATATTTCAGTTGCAGTCAATGTGAGAAAGTTTGGTGGAAACAGTTTTGTTTTTTGTTTCCTTTCCTGAAGTTTTCCACATTCCATTCCTCAGTGTCGAGGTTCTCCAGCCCTCGTCCAGCCCCAAGAATGAGCAGGAAGAGGGCCCTGTCCATCTCGCCGCTCTCTGATGCCAGCATTGACCTCCAGACGATGATCAGGACATCCCCGAACTCGCTGGTGGCTTACATCAACAACTCCCGGAGTAGTTCGGCAGCAAGTGGGTCGTACGGGCATCTGTCGGCGGGTGCAATCAGGTGAGTCCTTTACCATTGAAACAACCATTCACTCTTCCCCAGGGTGGACCAGGATTTGCAGGGTGACCAGTAGTAACTGAGGCTGAATGGTTTGCATTGAAGAAACCAGTATGTCATCTTCAAGTCATGACGAGTGATTGTCATGCTGACTGCATCCCAGTCAGACGTTTCTGTCAACAGCATCTCCTGTTATTCATGTCGACATGTTCGCTGGATAACTAACAAGTGGTGATTACCAGGGGTCATAAGTTCATAATGTAGTCCTTGCCAAATAGAACTCAACTTCCTTAAATATGTGGCCTGGGTAGGTAGATAGTAGTTATTAGGGGTGTGCAAAGATTCAAGGCACCAATAATCCCCTGAAGATTGGCATTTTGCTGTTCAGTCTCTTACGAGGCACATTGTTTACCATAATATATGTTTACATCATGGAATGGGCCAGGTGATTTTGGAACGTTTAAATCCTGAACTTTTCCAGTTTACAAAGGACATCACCCTATTATTTTTTAAAATACTAACCTCTGCATCAAAAAAGTAATCAAGCACAGGCTGCGACAAAATAGGTTGCAAAAGTGACTATAATTCATAGGGTCGATGATCTATTTCTGTAGGCAAATTCAGAATCAACATCAGATGGGCAACAATTATGTTTTTCCAGGGATGTGCATGTAACGTTGTGCACTCTGTGGCCAGCTTTACACGTTAGGGTCAGTTCATTGTACCCACTGATCAAATTTCCTGATAGCAGATCACTGCTATGTCACTGTGCCTCGGTACACTTGAGGCCCATTCTTTGGAAAGTGAACCAGAAATGTCACACACGTGACCAGATGTCATCGCAAAGTCCACAAAAAATGCTGGAGAAACTCAGCGGGTGCAGCAGCATCTGTGGAGCGAAGGAAATAGGCAACGTTTCGGGCCGAAAACCCTTCTTCAGACTGTCACCACAAAGTGATACATTAAAAAAAATTCTTGCAAGAGATTATTATTCTTATCCATTGCTATTTTCATACCTACAGAACCGTAAAGCATGTCTGCTAACGGTATGAACATTCTAGCTTTTTTAAATACACAGAGTTTGTATAATGCTTCCGTGTGATGTCACGCACGTGACCAGTCATATTTTACCTCTGACCCTAAACAAACATTGTCAGCATAACATATAAAAATGTCACTCGACAAACCCCCCCAAAAAAAGAATCATATATACAGTACAAAAACAATATATCTGTAATGCTTTCAGAATTAGAAGAGATATATTCCACAAAGTTTCATGTTTTTGGTCACACACGTGGCTAAGAATGTGTGTGGGGGGGGTGCCTTGACAATAAATCAAACTCAAACTCCGATTAGCGAGGGTCCAGTCACAGCCCAACTGTGGTGCAATGGTAATTTTTTCCTCATAATCGTTTTGCATCAAATATGTATGGGCTGCACCAGACATACTCTAAACCTTGACTATACTTTGGTACAAACATTGGTACATCTTCTACCACTACAACCAAATGTTGGTCCAGTTGCAGAAGAGCACAGAAATGAATAGAAAATGAGGTTCAAATAATATGTATTATTTATGATACCGTATATATCAAGAATTTAAGGGGAGTGATTTTGGAGATACGTCCCCACTTTTCCCAAGCTGACAAGGCTTTGCAGCCGACCAATTAAGAATAAAGCTGAAGGTACACACAGAATGCTGGAGTAACTCAACGGGACAGGCAGCATCTCTGGAGAGAAGGAATGGGTGACATTTCGGGTCGAGAGAGAGAGATGCTGCCAGTCCCGCTGAATTACTTTAGCATTTTGTGTCTATCTTCGGTGTAAACCAACATCTGCAGTTCCTTCCTACACATAGAAATTAAGCTGGATGGTTTGGGTATTGGTAATTATGAGCTACATAATTGCTCATATACTACTTTTTGTGGTATTTACATTGCATTTATTGCTGTTCACAATGCAATCTGCTAAGCAAGTTATTAGGTTTAGAGTGGATGCCGAAGAGAAATAGTCTAATATATGTAAAGGTTAACTCACCACATCTATATTTTTGCCAAAAGAATTCGCTCAGGTTCAATAAATCTGAATGTTTTTTTGCCCCTGAAGTGAAGATGAAGGCTCTGACCTTCCTTCCGTCGAGGGGATTTATCGAAGTCGCTGCCTCAATAAGACTGGCAGTATCATCAAAGACCCACACCATCCTGGCCACACACTCATCTCCCTGCTACTTTCAGGTAGAAGGTACAGGAGCCTGAAGACTGCAACGACCAGGTTCAGGAATAGCTGCTTCCCCACAGCCATCGGGCTATTAAACCTGGCTCGGACAAAACTCTGAACATTAATAACCCATTATCTGTTATTTGCACTTTATCAGTTTATTTATTCATGTGTTTTGTAGTCAATGCCTACTATGTTCTGTGTGCTGAAGCAAAGCAAGAATGTCATTGTCCTATCAGGGACACATGACAATAAACTCACTTGAACTTGAACTTGAAGATGACATTTTATAAAATCATTTTAGTGTAACGTTTGGTTTGAAAACACTGACAAGTTTTATTAATTTTACTGATAGCATTTGGCTAATATTGTTTAAAAGCAGTTAAAGTTTAGTTTTAGCAAAGGGGAGGTGAAGCATTCTTCAAGCAATGCCATAAAACAAGGAGGAATTCAATTTCTGCGAGTGTGTATTTCCATGTTGAAATCATTTAACTCTGCATGTCCTGATATCTCTTGCCTGATTGCAGCCCAGCATTCAGCTTCCCCCATCCTATCAACCCGGTGACCATCCAGATGCATCAACAGATACTGAACCAGCAGCACAGCCTCAACTCTGCATTTGGCCACACTGCACCCCTCATACAACCATCTCCAGCCTTTCTTCCACGGCAGCACATGTCCAGCACCTCTGCAATGTTGCCACCCACCCAGGCCAACAATGCCTCTTCCGAAGTTTCTCAGGTAAGCAGCAAATCACCCGTAGTGCGACATGGAGGGATGGCGTAAAATCGGGAGAGAGCTCTCGGCTTTGGGCACGAGGAGTGAGCCGGTGGAAGGGTGAACCGGGGTAATGCCTCCAGCGCCTTCAAGTTCGGCTGCAGGAGGTGCTCCTGGGACACAAAGATGACCAGGAGAGGGAGAGGAGTGGGACGGGACATCGGTTCGCAGGAACTACTCCGGGCCATCGAGCGCTCGGGCCGACCGGACTTTGAACTTGAAATAATGCCGCCAAAAATGGCGGCGCCAGCACGTGTAAAATATACAAAAGGAATTTCACTGTGCAGTTGCATATGTGTACAAATAAAGCACTATGGATCTGTGGAGACTTAAAATGTCCTACAGAGTAGGATTATGGAGTTGAGGATTGGGTATGTTCTTCTGCATTTACCTGTATGCATTCAATGGAAGGTGCTCTATCTTCCAGCAATGTCATTCGTTAATTTGCTGGGTATATCATTTACACCCTCTTCCCACTTCCTTTATCCTCAATAAGGATTGCTACTCGGGTTCAATCCTGACCTCGGGTGCTGTCCTGGTGTTATTTGCATATTCTCTCCGCGACCGCATGTGTTTCCCCCGCGTGCCCCGGTTTCCTCCCACATCCCAAAGATGTGCAGATTTGTGGTTTAATTGGCCTCTGTAAATTGCCTTTAGTGTGTAGGGAGTGTATGTGAAAGTGGGATAACATAGAACAAATGAGAATGGCTGATCAATGGATTTGGTGGGCCAAAGGGCCTGTTTCCATGCTGCATCCTTCGAAGGCACATTTATTTTCTGAGCCCATCAGTTCATTATAAAGAGTGGATTATGCCTAAGAAATTAGCGGATTTGATCCTTGATCACAGGCACTAACTGTACTCTCTGGTGGAATATACATATTGTGATTTCAGCTACAATAGAACTGAATTTCAAAAGCCAAGATCAAAATGCAAACAGCATGTCTTGCCGGGTTTGTTAAAACTTTTAACATGGCCTACTTTTTATGCCGCAGAGCAAGTTGAGTGGCGAGTCTGCTGTGAGCAGCACTGTGGATCCATTGATTAATAAACGCACCAAAGTTAAAACAGAGGTGGAGGGACCACGGACTGTCTCGCCCATCACTGAGGTGAGCAAATCTGGATAAGATAATAATAATAATAATAAATTTTATTTGTGGATGCCTTTCAAAAATCTCAAGGATACCTTACAGAGATTAACAAGAATAATAAAACATATAATCGGAATAAAATAAATAATAAAGACATCACCAAAACACAAATTAAAAACAGAATTCAATCCAAAGACAAAAAAAATCAAAAACACGATGTGAAGAGAGAGCAGCGGCAGCTAAAGCGCGCCAGCGTCCACTCTCCCTTCCGTCAGCCATCTTGAACACAGACTAACACGTTTACTTACACACAAAAAAAATCATCCCCCCACAGTGGATACCACTCTGGGAGAAGGCACAATGTCCAGTCCCCATCCCCAGTTCACCCAAAGTCAGGCCTATTGAGGCCACCGCTATTGCCTCTACGGAGGCCCGATGTTCCTGGCCGTTCTGGCCGGGTGGTGTTGCCCCGGCGTCGGGAGAGTCCTCTCAGCGGCTGGGCCACCTGGAACGGCCGCTTTCTGACTGGGGACCGCGGCTTCCGAAGCCGACAAGGCTGCGCCGGTTTGGAGCTCCCAGGCTCCCGATGTTAGAGTCGGCGCCGCCCGCTCCACAGACCCGCAGCCCGGAGGTGTTGATCTCGGCGGTCACAGCTCACCGGAGCTCCAGCGCGTCGATCCAGCGCGGCGACCCAGGCAAGGCATCGCCCGCTCCGCTCCACGATAGCGCCCCAGCGCTGTGCCGCCACCGAAGCCGAGGTGCTGGGCGGTCCCCGCCAGGAAACGGCGCTCCACGCCCGCTGGTAGGCCACGAGGACGGGTCGACGGGGCAGCCCGGAGAAAAAGCTGCCTCACCGACCAGGTAGGGACCTAGAAGTATAATTACCTCCTTCCCCCCACAGTAAAAAGTCCATTCTCCAACAGACAAAGGACAGGACTTACTAAAACTCCAAAAAAAAGTGAGTTAAACGGACGGCTGCTGGTTAGCAGCCGTTCCCCAAGATGGCCCCTCCTCTTTTTTTGTGATGCACATTCCATGCACCCATTTTAACCTTAATTTGCCCATTGGATGAAACTATTTACATGTACAGCACTGACAATAAATTGACCATCTGAAATATAGGTAGACAAAAATGCTGGAGAAACTCAGCGGGTGGGGCGATATTTATGGAGCGAAGGTATAGGTAACGTTTCGGGTCGAGACCCTTCTTTAGACTAATGTGGGGGTGGGGGGGGGGGGGGGGGAGGAAGAAGAAAGGAAAGGGCGGAGACAATAGGCTGTGGGAGAGCTGGGAAGGGGAGGGGAAGGCGGGAGAAAGCAAGGACTGCCCGAAATTTAGTCAGACAAAGGAAGATTTATGAAAGAAAGAAGAATACAGTCCGTATATTATCCACAGCGTCACTCTTTGCTCAGCCTCCTTGCCAAAGCCTCTTGAGCCAAAGTCTCAGCACTTACCCTCCACAACGTACTTGCACCTCTACAGAGGCTCACCCCAACCACAGCCGCTCCCATATGATGGGGGTTATGCCTTGTGTGAGCTTTCTCCCACAACTCTTCATGAAAGCCCATCAGCAGATAGAGGTATTTCTCCGTAATCTCTTTTCCCTTTGAAGACATGTATCCTGGTTGTCCCAAATAATCCCGCTTGTAGCAAGCCCCACATTATACAATTCTCCAGAACTTATAGTGTGCACTCGGGAACATAATACACAGTATTATTTGGCAGCACGATGGCACAGCAGTAGAGTTGCTGCCTTAGAGAGACCAGAGTTCAATCCTGGCTATGGGTGCTGTCTGTGTGGAGTTTGCATGTTCTCCCCGGGGAAGAAATGACCACATGTTGGGAGAGTCCAGAACCAGGGGCCACAATTTAAGAAGAAGGAGTAAGCCATTTAGAACGGAGACGAGGAAACACTTTTTCTCACAGAGAGTGGTGAGTCTGTGGAATTCTCTGCCTCAGAGGGCGGTGGAGGCAGGTTCTCTGGATGCTTTCAAGAGAGAGCTAGATAGGGCTCTTAAAAATAACAGAGTCAGGGGATATGGGGAGAAGGCAGGAACGGGGTACTGATTGGGGATGATCAGCCATGATCACATTGAATGGTGGTGCTGGTTCAAAGGGCCGAATGGCCTACTCCTGCACCTATTGTCTATTGTATATTGTCCATTACAGTTTTAAAAGAAAAAATGTTGTCGGGTACAAAAGGCAATTAAATCCAATACAGTTGCAAAAAAAATCAACAGATATCTGTACAGAGATTGTACGTTCTTCCCGTGACCGCATGGGTTTTCCCCTGGTGCTCCAGTTTCCTCCCACACTCCAAAGACGTACAGGTTTGTAGGTTAATTGGCTTCGGTAAAAACTGTGAATTATCCGTCGTGTATAGGATAGTGCTAGTGTGCGGGGATCGCTGGTCGGCATGGGCCGAAGGGCCTGTTTCCACGCTATATCTCTAAACTATACTAAACTAAACTAAATGTCTAATGGAAGTTAGTCACATTCAAGAATTATCTCTGAAAATGACTTGCTGCAGCCAAAAACATGTGATTGTAAAGTCGAACCCATTATTTAGCTTTAATACACACCTGCTCTGCTAGAAACGTTCGCTAACTTAAATTCCAGCATTGGCCCAGGTTCATAGTATTTTCACATCAGTGGAGGATTCTCCATGAAAAGGGGTGACTATATCAGCTGGCATTTCCGATTTCAGCCTGAACCTGAATCCCAGGCATCTTCCTCACTGCCGTGCTTGGAAGTGCGTACTGTGTGTTGGCGAGTTATTAATGGGTCGCTTCCTCAGTGTTATAAAGTACAGCGTTGCAGACTCTCTGCCACTGGTCAAAGGCACTCGGATTTGATACAGTGGAGCCTTTAGTTCCTGGTCTCCATCCCACTCTGCTGAGTGAGGATTAGCAGCAGGAGCAATTTATCTCCTTTTCTTCTCAAATCATTTTTTATTGTAACTCTAAACTACACGAAGTGTCCCTGCACTACATTTTAATGAAATATACAATACCTTGCTGTCACTGGGACAACGCAAGCTTTGACTAATTCCTTGTTCTGCTTTAGTCCAGGGGCAGCCTCAGTCAGGCTTTGGAATGATGCATGGGGACAGCTCTGTTTATAATCATCTGGGGCCAGGAAAATTGATGAAGATAGCATATCAGAGAAAGATAAACATGCTGTAGTCAGCACGTTAGGGGCAAGAGGCACATCTCACGAGTTTTAAGTTTGGAGCACGTTGACAGCAGCTAGCGCGTGACCTAAAAGCATCTCCAGCTGTGATGTGGCAGACGCTAATGAGACAATCTTTAAAAAAAACACACAATTGGCATCTGAAATGCATTAATATCTTATCGGTAATATGCCTTCATTAGCTCAAACAAATTGCGAGTGCGCTTGTGGCTTTTTAGTTTATTCAGAGGGCTCTTTGTTACCGTGAGGTGGAAAATAACTAGTCGTGTTTCTGCTGTTGCTTAAATATGTTTGCATATCAGACCCTCATTGGACGATGCCAAGACTGTGGTGACCCTACAGCGGACACCACATTTGTATTCTCAGGTGCTTAATTCTGTTGGTACCCAGTCTGAATCCAGTTGCTTCCTGTATTTCAGGAATCATAGACAATGAGGTTATTGAGTAGGGAGCTTCAACATTTAGCCACACAGCCATACAGCGTGGAAACAGGCCCTTCAGCCCAACCCTGATGCCCCATCTAGGCTAATGCCACCTGGCCACGTTTGGCCCACATACTATCCATGATCCTGTTCAGTGAATTTCTTGAGAGAAAATAGATCGGGTAGAAGCACAGTCTCTTGCTCAGAGTAGGGGAATCGAGAACCAGAGATCATAGGTTTAAGGTGAGGGGGGGAAGGTTTAATAAGAACCTGAGGGGTAACTTCTTCACACACAGAGTGGTGGGTGTATGGAATGAGCTGCCAGAGGAGGTGGTTGAGGCAGGTACGATTGCAACGTTTAAGAAACATTCAGACAGGTGCATGGATAGGGCAGGTTTAGAAGCATATGAGCCTAATGCAGACAGGTGGGACTAGCGTAGATGGGACATGTTAGCCAGTGTGGGCAAGTTGGGCCGAAGGGCCTGTTTCCATGCTGTATGACTCTATGATGCTAAGAAATGGCAATATATTTCTGAGGAGAATCTGTGGATAGTAATGTTTCCCAGCCACATTTTCACTTGACCTTGTGAGTCGGGAGGAATTGTCAGAATAGCCTCGGGGAGCAGCAGATAAAAAGAGCAAAAGGAGGCTAGCTGCTGGAAGAACTCTCTGGGTCAGGCAGCACCTGCGGAGAAAAATCGACAGTCAGCATTTCTGGTCATCTGGATGTACTGATGATGAGCCTCCACCCAAAGTGGCAACTATCCATTTCACATAGATGCTGCCTGGCCCACAGATGTCCTCCAGCTCCTCTCTTATTTTTGCTCCATATTGCAGCATCTGTAGTCCTTTGTGCATCTATTAGAACATAAACAAATATAGCACAGAAACAGGCCCTTCAGCCCACATTGTCTGTGCCGAACATGATGCCGTTAAACTCATCATCTCTGCTGCATTTGATCCATATCCCCCCATTCCCTGGATATCCATGTGCCTCTTAAATGCCACCATCGAGAATGGAGACTGGCCAAGCACATGAATAACAGTGGTAATGGCAGAAGATACTGCCATTTGATTTGGTTTTAGGTTGTGATGTATACATAAGATTGCCAAGCAAATTAATTCAAAGCATTTATATTTATCGGCGTACGGGCAGATGAAAGAATTGTTACAAGAGCTATTTAATTCAGGGCCATAGATGCTGCTGCACAAGAGCTGTTAAATTCAGCGTAGCTAACCTCGATATCTTCACTTCTTTCCCTTTGTCAATTGCAATTGCTCAGGATCGTCTAGCAGGGCTGACCGAGGTGAAGGACGACTTGGATAAGGACGATTGCAAACAGGAGCCAGAAGTCATTTACGAGACGGTGTGTCACTGGGAAGGCTGCAGCAAGGAGTACGACACTCAGGAGCAACTGGTGCACGTGAGTAAGGCCAGAGTTGGGTGCAGAGCTGCAAAACTGGAAACCAGTTGGGATAGCTGGGTGATAGATGTGGACATTGTCAGCTTTCCCATCACAAGTTGCATTGTCCTTATTTTAGTGCAAGTATGCAGTTACTTTTTGCAGATGCTAATCAATCAGATTTATTCATCACATACACAATAAAGTGCAGTGATATGAACTTGTCAGCAGCGATACAATAAAAAAAAGAACATACAATACACAATAAAAAATTAACACAAACATCCACCACAGCATTCATCACTGTGGTGGAAGGCACAAAGTACAGTCAGTCCTCCTCCATTGTGACATCGGCTGTCTCTATTTTCAAATTCTGTAGTTATATCAACATTGGTTGTTGTGGTGTGAATTCAACCATGTTCTCATAAAGGGTGGTGGGCGTATGGAACAAGCTGCCAGGGGAGGTAGTTGAGACTGGAACTATCCCATCGTTTAGGAAAGTTAGACAGGTACATGGATAGGACAGGTTTGGAAGGATATGGACCACACACAGGCAGGTGGGAATAGTATAGCTGGTACATGTTGGCTGGTGTGGGCAAGTTGGGCCGAAGGGCATATTTCCACACTGTATCACTCTATGTTATATTGTCTGAGACTGATCATGAAGGAAGGAGAAAGATTTTGCATTCATATAGCACCTAACACAAGTTTGAAGCAGTCGCAATCTCTTTGCATGCACTCACTACTCTTGAAAGGTAATTGTGGTTGTAATGTGAATTAAAAGATAGAGGCATGGTTTTGCAATGATAGAGTTGCTGACTTACAGCACTTGCAGCGCTGGAGACCCGGGTTCGATCCTGACTACAGGGTGCTGTATGTACGGAGTTTGTTCGTTCTCCCCGTGGGGTTTCTCCGAGATCTTCGGTTTCCTCCCACACTCCAAAGACCTACATGTTTGTAGGTTAATTGGCTTAGTGTAAATGTAAATTGTCCCGTGTGTGTGTAGGATAGTGTTAGTGTGCGGGGTTCGCTGGTCGGCGTGGTCCCGGTGGGCCGAAAGGCCTGTTTCCGCGCTGTATCTCTAAACTAAACCTAAACCAATGTCGGGAACAGCAAGATACCAGTAAATAACAATAAGATAAATTAACCATGTGTTCAAGAAGGAACTGCAGATGCTGGAAAATCGAAGGTACACAAAAAAGCTGGAGAAACTCAGCGGCTGCAGCAGCATGTATGGAGCGAAGGAAATAGGCAACGTTTCGGGCCGAAACCCAGAAGGGTTTTGTCCCAAACGTTGCCTATTTACTTCGCTCCATCGATGCTGCTGTACCCGCTGAGTTTCTCCAGATAAATGAACCAGATGCTCTACTTTCCTAAAGGGACGAAGGATAAATGTTGGCCTGAGCTCCTTCTTCGGTTTTCTGTGAATAAAGCAATGTTGATCATTAAGGGTAAGTGGGACCTTAGTTTTCACGTCACAATAGCACCTCAGGGCAGCTGTGGTAACACATTGAGGTGTCAGCCAACTCCTAGAATGAGGCTTTGCTAAAACTATCCCACTTCAGAGCCAAGGGTGCTGCTTGTGAGACAAGATCATCTTCTTGCATGAGTTCCTCACTACCTTTGGTAGCAATTTGCCTGATTTCAATCCCACATTTGGATCCAAGAGAATGCTCTGTTATTTAATTCTGGATGCAGCAATCAGGCGAGATGAGGCTTTTGTCAGTAAAAGTGCAGGGTTTAGGAAGAGTCAACATCTGGCTCCACAACCCTTGGACCCCTTGAGACTGGGTCAAAGAGCAGATGTCCGTCTATCCCCCCCAGTTGTCCTCCTCCCACCCAGCCTCAAGGGAACATGAAGAAACATTGCCTCTAAATATACAATGAGCTTCCACAGCCACCACTATACCAACAGGGACTGGACACAGATTGCTTTTCTTTCCGTCACCATTCTTCTATCCCCAAGATTAATTAGCCCACCATAACAGCAGCGAAAAAGGATTATTATATCATAGACTTTCACAACAAGAAAAAACAGAGCATTCAGCCAATAACTCTAAATGACCTCGTTCTGTGTTATGAATGTCTGTAACATCCATTTGATCCAAAACTCTCCATTACATTATCAGAGAATTAATTTGCGGCATTGTATCTCCCTCCCTCTGGTATTAGGCATTCATGTTAACAGTATGTTAAAATGAATATAGCAATATGATAAATAAAGCAGACCCTTAAAATGTATGATCTGCTGGTCTATATGTGAGCTACTTAGCACCATGAAGGCATTCAACATTATGTCAGGCATGTATTAGGGAATATATCAAACATTTAACAAGCTTTCCTGAGTCCAATTTAAGGACCTAAATAGGCCGCAAATCAGTAAATTAAAAGACCATTCAGCCCATCAAATCTAGGCAATGCTAATGTCCCACACAAGCCTCCCTTCACCTACCTTTATCCCACGGTAACAATTTATTCTGCCTTTAGTTTATCTTCCCTTAGAAGTTTCAACGTTATTTTTTTCGTAACTATGCACGTGTCATTCAGTTCCACATTCTCACAATTCCCAGAGACAAGACTTCTTGTGAAACGGAGGATTTGATTTATTAGGGACGCTATTGTACATAAGGCCTCAGGTAAGGACTTCCCCAGTAGTGCAAGTCGCTCTCTGCTGACTTTCACCTAACCCCTTCAATGTTTTGCAGTCCTCTATCTGCGCACTGTAGGGCATTGTCTCAGCTTGGCTTCATCTTCCTGTCTACAAATTGCCTGGGTTCATCACAGCGCCTGCTTGAAGAAAAATCACTGTGTCTTTTACGATTAAAACTGGCCGATTTCCTGTGGGCTAGGATTGTAGTTTCTTGACGAGCTGCATATTAATCTCTGTGTAGCAGAGTCCTTGCCTCCTGACTCCTTGCCATCTTGAAATTAGAGACGCAGTCAGGAAATTAAATCTCCAAAGCTGCCTTTGGCATGATATGAACAAGCTGTTGGGCAGTCGAGGTCTTTGGAACTCATTTCATTTATTGCTTATTTTCTAGAATAATCACATTAGCGTTATCGTACCGGCCATGATGTAGATATATTTTACATAATATGCCAAGACCTTCACTCGAGGAACTGTGCACATTTTTTCTCACCCGTACAAAATCAGTTAACCCAGGAGTAAAATTGCTCCATGGAACCACAGTAGCACTTTGCGGGACGTTTGCAGCTTGCACCGTGACCTCTGATATAACAAGGGCATCACTTATGGCTTTTTTTCCCTGTGGTAGGGAAACAATATAATGGCAGTTTAACATCCAATAACATGACACCCTCCCCTCTGCCAGCAACATAAATGCTTGGGTGACCTGACCTGAAAGTACGTGCAATTCAAAAAATGCGGGAACGGTGCAAGCCGTGGGCATTTGCTTGGTATTTTCCTCCCATACGTTTTTTGTTTCCAGGCAGCGCAAGTACTTTCATTCCACAGTTCTCATCATTTCACTCCGCTAGGACTGCAATCCTAAAGTAGTGGAAATGTTCTTTGATGACCCTCGGACTATCCTTGATCGGACTTTGCTGGCTTTACCTTGCACTAAACGTTATTCCCTTATCATGTATCTATACACTGTGAATGGATTGATTGTAATCGTGTACTGTCTTTCAGCTGACTGGATAGCATGCAACAAAGGCTTTTCACTGTACCTCGGTACACATGACAATAAACTAAACCGAACTGGTTTTCATCGAGTGCACTCTGGCCTGTTGGGCATAAACCACAGCCCAGCTGTTTATGCCCCTGTCCCACTTAGGAAACCTGAACGGAAACCTCTGGAGACTTTGCGCCCCACCCAAGGTTTCCGTGTGGTTCCCGGAGGTTCCTGGAGGTTTTTGTCAGTCTCCCTACCTGCTTCCACTACCTGCAACCACCTGCAACCTCCGGGAACCGCGCGGAAACCTTGGGTGGGGCGCAAAGTCTCCAGAGGTTTCCGTTCAGGTTTCCTAAGTGGGACGTGGCATTAGCAACCTATAACACAAACAAAGTAGCTCAGTCTGCTCCCAGCAGCCACATTAACTCATTTGGACTTGTCTTATCAGAGATATTCCCTTTCTTCCCCAACCTTCTCTGCTCTTGAAAACTATGCCTCTGCCAATCACCCCTCCCCCACCCCACCCCTTCAACTGTATCCACCTATCACTTGCCATGGTCTGTCCTGCCCCCTCCATTCTTTATCATCTTTCTCCACCCCCCCCCCCCCCCCCCCCCCCCCTACAATCAGTCTGAAGAAGGGTCCCGACCTAAAATGTTGCCCATCCTTTTCCTCAACAGAGTTCCTTCAGTATTTTGCGTTTTGCTCAAGATTCCCACATCTGAAGTTTCTTGTGTCTCCTTCTTTCTCTCTTTCCTGGTCATGATGAAGGGTGTTAGACCTGAAATGTGAATTATTTCTCTTCCCACTGGTGCTACTTGGCCTGCTGAATATTCCCACCGTTTTCAGTCTTCATTCTAGCAGGGCGTCATTATTTAGACCACACAAAATAGTACAATACAGGGAGCAGATCCTTCAGCCCACAATGTCTGTGCTGAACAGGATGCCATGTTAAACTAATCTCCTCTGCCTGAATGCGATCTATATCCTTCCATTCCCTGCATGTTCAAGCATGTTCATGTGCCTATCTAAGAGTAATTTAAATACCGCCATCATATCTGCATTCACTCCCACCCAGGCAGCACCTTCCCGGCACCCATACTTTCATCTCCTTTGACCTTAAAACTATGCCCTCTAACCATTGACCTTTCAACCAAGAGGAAAAGATCCTGATTGTCTACCCATCTTTGTCTCTCATAATTTTATACACAGATCTCCGCTCCATATGTTCAAGAGAAAACACTCCAAGTTTGTCCAATCTTTCCTCACAGCTAAATAGCCTCTTATTTACTACTTTATCGAGCTGCAATGTCACTTTCAGGGCATTATGTACGAGCACTCCAAGATCTCTCTGCTCCACAACTCTACCCAGGGCTCTACCATTCTCTGAGAAGGTAGAAGATTGAAGGTAGAAGGTCCTGCCCCGGTTTATTTTGCCAAAATGCAACACCTTACAATCAGCGGAATTGAACTCCATTTGCCATTCCTCAGCCCACTTGCTCAACTGATCAAGTAGCCGCTGTAATTCCTGATAACCCCCTTCACTGTCTACTATACCAGCTATTTTACCGTCATTGGCAAACTAACTAATCATGCCCTGTACTTTTTCATCCAAAACCTTGATATCGATGACAAACAGCAATGGGCCCATCATTAGGCACACCATTAGTAAAAGGGCCTTCCGATCCGAAAAACAATTCCACCATCACCCTCTGCTTCCTACCATGAAGCCAATTCTGAATCCAGGCGGCTGGCTCTCCCTGAATCCCATGCAATCTAACCTTCCCGAGAAGGCTATCATGCAGAACCATACCAAAGGCCTTGCAGAAGTCAGTGGAGACTGGGTGTTCCTGCCCACATCAAACTTCTTGGTTACTTCAAATAACTAAATCAAGTTTGCGATACACAATCTCCCACACACAAAATCATGTGACTATCCCTAATCCACCCATGTCTTTCCAAATGCATTTCGTTGTCTCTGTACTGTACACTGCCAATGACAATTAAAATTGAATCTGAATCCCGTATTATAATTCTGTCTCCTGCCCATAGGGTGGATGATAGGGGGGGGGGGGGGGGGGGGGGGGGGGTATGAGGGGGTGTGGGATTTACGAGAGGCACACCCACAATGCGTATTCTTTATTGCGTGGAATCAGGAGACCAAAGACCATGTCACGCCCAAACTGACTCTGGATACTTTCTCCAAATCCAAATCTCATCCTCCTGAGATGATTAATCCCAGTCTGGGATTCAATTGCCCCCTAATTAAAGGCAAATTAATCTAAATTGCATCTGTTTGGAGTAAGTCAATTGTTCACATATTGTTTAGGCACAAAGTGGAGACAGATGTAAAGGGAGAAGTAATGGGAGTGTCCTCGAGGAAAAATAGCAAAGTTTTGTGTGGGTGGGAAAGGGAAGATTTATCTGTTCACAATGCAAGAGCAGCAGAAAGAAAATTATGATCTGTAATTAATGTCCACCATTCCCAGGGCCCGTATTCATCACAAGCCCCTTCTTCTGTCCTGCCAAAGGCTTAAGCTGTTGACAGCAGGTGCATTTTATTGTGGAGTTCAGCTAATAGACGACATGCCTTCATTCGGCCTCGTTGTTTTCTAAAGACCAGCGTCTGCTCGAATACCGCAGATGCAGTGAAGCAAAGCAAAGCAGCATGTGTTTCACATTACCGACTTGTGTGTCAGTCTGCTGAGATGTGAGGCATTCGCCTGCAGAGACTTTCATGCGCTTGCCAGGACCACACTCCTTCAGTGCGGCAAGCCCACTGATGCGAGGTTTCCTCCCTCCCCTCCTTGCCCGATGAGCAGCAACAGAGAGCTGCAGATGCTGGTTAATCCACAGAAGGAAGCAAAGTGTTAGAATAACTCTGCAGGTCTGGCAGCACCTCTGGAGAACATGGATAAGTGATGTTTCGGGTCGAGACCTTCCCCAGACTCTTTTTGAGTCTTTTGAACAGTCTCGACCTGAAATGTCACCTACCCATGTTCTCAGAATCTGAGGAAAGGTCTCGAACAGAAATGTCACCTGTCGATAGATACAAATATGCTGGAGTAGCTCAGCGGGGCAGGCGGCATCTCTGGATAGAAGGAATAGGTGACGTTTTGGGTCAAGACCCTTCATCAGACTTCATCACCTGCCCATGTTCTCCGAGTCTGAAGAAGGGGCTCAACCCGAAACGTCACCTATTAATGTTCTCCTGAGATGCTGCCTGACCTGCTGAGTTACTCCAACACTTTGTGTCATAGAAACATAGAAAAAATAGGTGCAGGAGTAGGCCATTCGGCCCATTGAGCCAGCACCGCCATTCAATATGATCATGGCTGATCATCTAAAATCAGTACCCCGTTCTTGTTTTTTCCCCATATCCCTTGATTCGTTCAGCCCTAAGAGCTAAATCTAACTCTCTCTTGAAAACATCCCGTGAATTGGCCTCCACGGCCTTCTGTGGCAGAGAATTCCACCGATTCACAACTCTCTGCGTGTCCTTGCTGATGAGGTTTATGTCAACATTGGTGAATCTAACACAGGGATGTCTTGGATTGGCGTTGGCAGATTTACATTGAAAACCAAAATAGAAAACGCTTGAAACACTCAACAGGTCAGGCAACCCCTGTGGAAAGACAAACAGAGCCAAAGTTTCAGAACAAAGACCTTTCTGAGTGTTTCCAGCATCTTCTGTTTTCGTTTCAGTTTTCCAGCATCTGCAGTGTGACAATGAAACTTCTGAACTGTGGTAAAAGCCCAACTAGTTTACTCAAGTCCACCTAGAGATGAAATCTGCCAACTTACCTGATGTGGTGTCAATTTGATCAGCTGTTTCCTGCTCTCTGTTTAGTTTAGAGATACAGCATGGAAACAGGCCTTTTGGCCCACCGAGCCTATGCTGACCACGATCACCCATACACTAGTTCTATCCTACACACGAAGGACAATAGGTGCAGGAGTAGACCATTCGGTCCTTCGAGCCATCACCGCCATTCAATGCGATCATGGCTGATCATCCCCAATCAGTACCCCATTCTTGCCTTCTCCCCATATCCCCTGACTATCCCCTCCTATGTTAAAGAGCCCTATCTAGCTCTCTCTTGAAAGTATCCAGAGAACTGGCCTCCACCAGGCAGAGAATTCCACAGACTCACAACTCTCTGTGTGAAAAAATTTACAGAAGCCAATTAACCTAGAAACTTGCACGTATTTGGAAACCGGAGCACTCGGATGAAACCCACGTGGTCACAGGGAGAACGTACAAACTCCGTAAAGACAGCACCCATAGTCAGGATCGATCCCTGGTCTTTGGCGCTGCAATGGAAGAGCAATTCTACTGCTGCTCCACTGTGCTGCCATCTGAAACATTGTCTCAAATGTTTTAGCAGCTCACTGACTTCAGGGACAATTTAGGAAAGGGAATTAGTATGAGACGAGCCAGTAGCAGCCACATTCCAGGAAAACATTCCAAGTAAAAAATAAAATTAAAAAGTGCTGGGCTTAATTCTTTAAACATGAATGAAAACCTGTTTCAGATTTCCTTGTCTTTGAGAGATACATATGCAGTCGAGCCATATAAATACGTCTCTAAAAGTAGCTGATTGCCAGCATTAAAATCCTTCCTCTTGGATTCGAAATTGGTTTGACTATATCAGGGGGCTGGTGGATGTTTACTTCCCTGATTGGAAAGAGTTGCCGCCTTACAACGCCAGAGACCCAGGTTCGATCCTGACTAAAGGTGCTGCCTGTAAGGGTTTGTACGTTCTCCCTGGGACTGCATAGGTTTTCTCCGAGTTTCCCGGTTTCCTCCCACACCCCAAAGACGTACCGGTTTGTAGACTAATTGGTAGAAATTGTAAATTGTCCCTAGTGTGTGTAGGATAGTGTTAGCGTGCAGGGACGCTGGTCGGCGCGGACTCGGTGAGCCAAAGCTGTATCTCTAAACTAAACTAAAAAATTTAAAAAACAATGCTGCGCTGATGGGATCGGTGCTGCGACAATTATTGTTTGGGATGTATACGGGTGAATTTATTATAGGTTGCTGAAAATCTCATCATAAAATATATATGAACCCTATTGGCCATAGAATCATAGAATTCTTGCAGCATGAATGGACATTGTTTAGCCCATCAGAGCTTCTCTGAAGCAAACCTATTGTCCTGCTTTTCCTTGCATCTTTTTCTCTCTTAAGTGTGTAGATAGCTCCCTTTCACAAGCATGAGCTTTCTTGTACTGCTTGGCCTTGCTGGAAACTCCTGCCAAATCTGATCCTGATCCATTACCTACTATAGTCCAGATGGGCAAACTTAAAGCCTTAACCAGTTTAGTTTTGAGACGCAGCACGGAAACAGGCCCTACAGCCCACCTAGCCTGTACTGACCAGTGATCCCCACACACTTACACGATTCTACACACACTGGGGACAATTTACAATTAAACCAAGCCAATTAGCCCACAGCCGAATGAATGAATGAATAAGTTTATTGGCCAAGTATTCACATACAAGGAATTTGCCTTGGTGCTCCGCCCGCAAGTGACAACATGACATACAGTGACAGTTCGGAATGACACATAAAACATTAAACATTAATAATAAAACATTATTATATTATTAAATGTATACCTGTAAGTCTTAGCGGTTGTTGAGGTAAATTTCAATTCTCTTTGAAGGCTGAATACTTAGCCATTATATTGGTTTATTGGATGATATTAAACCATTGTATCGACTACATTGCCGCAAATCAATTTAATGATGAGCATTTTAATGACTAAAGATCATATTGTTCAACGATGCACAAATACACTTGCAAACAAATTGGCGTTATTCCTAACCTTTGTCTGCAGGTATCACAAGCTTTTGCCTGCAATTTGCGCCGAAGATCTTATTCTTTTTTTCTGAATCCTCTGCATGTTTCTTGTCTTATTTGCAGCATATTAACAACGAACACATCCACGGGGAGAAGAAGGAGTTTGTTTGCCGATGGCGGGACTGCTCTCGTGAACAGAAGCCGTTCAAAGCACAGTACATGCTGGTTGTGCACATGAGGCGACACACAGGGGAGAAACCGCACAAGTGCACTGTAAGTCATCGCCACAATTGGTGTGGGACCTGAGGGGGGGGGTCGCTCAATAACCTCAGTGAGAGAGAGTTCTCAACAAGTCAAAGTTGTTGCAGGAATTTATGGCGGTGTGATGGGCAAATATAATAGGGTGAATCATACCAACAAAATTATTTTTTGAGTTTAGTTTATTGTCACACATACTGGGGTACAGTGAAAAGCTTTTAAAGTTGTAAGGAATATGAGCAGAATTAGGCCATTCAGCCCATCAAGTCTACTCCGCCATTCAATCATGGCTGATCTATCTCTCCCTCCTAACCCCATTCTCCTGATTCTCGCTGCCTCAAAAAGGCTGGCAGTATCATCAAAGACCCACTCATCTCCCTCCTACCTTCAGGTAGAAAGTACAGGAGCCTGAAGACTGCAACAACCAGGTTCAGGAATAGCTACTTCCCCACAGCCATCAGGCTATTAAACCTGGCTCGGACAAAACTCTGATTATTAATAACCATTTTCTGTTATTTGCACTTTATCAGTTTATTTATTCATGTGTGTATATATTTATATCATGGTATATGGACACACTTATCTGTTTTGTAGCAAATGCCTACTATGTTCTGTGTGCTGAAGCAAAGCAAGAATTTCATTGTCCTATACAGGGACACATGACAATAAACTCACTTGGACGAACTTGAACTTCTCCCCATAACCTCTGACAGCTATACTAATCAAGAATTCCATATTCACCACCCTCTGACTTTTGTTGCGTGCTAACCAGTTAGCGGAAAGACAATACATGATTACAATCGAGCCATCCACAGTGCACAGAAACATGATAAAGGGAATAATGTAAATAGCGTTTAGTGCAAGATAAAGTCCAGTAAAATCCAATCAAATATAGTACGAGGGTCTCCAATGAAGTGGATAGTAGCTCAGGACTGCTGTTTAGAGATACTGGGCAGAAATAGGTCCGTTGGCACCGAGCCTCCGCTGACCATTGACCACCTGTATGTACACCAGCTCTGTTATCCCAGCTTTGCATCCTACACACTAGGGGCAACATGCAGAATCTACAAACCTGCACGTCTTTGGAACATACGAGGAAACTGGAGCACCCAAAGAAAACCCACGTGATTACAGGGAGAACGTACAAACTCCACAAAATATATGAACACCATAGGCCATCGAATCATGGAATGCTTACAGCGTGAATGGAGACCAATTATCCCATCAATTTTATTCTGAATTTCTCTAGAGCATTCCTATTCCCCTGCTTTTCCCTGCATCGTTTTCACCAAGTATGCATCTAGCTCCCTTTTGAAAGCATGAGTTTTCTTGTGCTGCATGACCATGGCAGGAAGCCACCAGTAGTCAGGATTGAACCCGGGTCTTTGGCGCTGCGAGGCAGCAGCTGTACCGCTGCGGAACTGTGAAAACAGAAGTTTTAGCTTTCTTGTGGATTCAGTGTGAATCGGGAGGTCAGGTGCAGAGCTGTTCCCCTTTTTGCCACTAGTCTCTGTACGTAGTCCAGCAGTGGCATGCTATGCTGGTGAGTGGATGCCTTTGGCTTCCCAGGGTTATACCAGGGATGTATGGTGTCATCAACCATGAGCATATAGGCAAATTGGGGTAACTTTTTATTTAATTCATCAAGTTTCAATTAATTTCTGATATATTTAATGAAAATCAAAACATACCCAAAATGTTGTCTGTTTATTTCCCTCCACGGATGCCACCTGACCTTTAAGAGCTCTATCTAACTCTATGAGGAAAATTTTCTCTGCGAGGATTGACACAAACTCGAAGGGCCAAATGGCCTCCTTCTAAGTCTTGAAATAGGAAACCAGTGCTTATCTTCAAACTGTCATGTCCCCATAATGTACACTGGCACCATCTTGCTCTGGCCAGTGATATATAAAAAAAGATCAGCTTGATTAGATTCTAGTCAAGTCAAATCAAGTCAAGTTTATTTGTCACATACACATACGAGATGTGCAGTGAAATGAAAGTGGCAATGCTCGCGGACTTTGTGCAAAAAGACAAACAACCAAACAAACTATAAGCACAATCATAACACACATATTCTTTTACATAATAAATAATGGAAGGAAAAACTTTCAGTAGAGTAAGTCCCTGGTGAGATAGGCGTTTACAGTCCGAATGGCCTCTGGGAAGAAACTCCTTCTCAACCTCTCCGTTCTCATCGCATGGCAACGGAGGCGTTTGCCTGACCGTAGCAGCTGGAACAGTCCGTTGCAGGGGTGGAAGGGGTCTCTCATGATATTGTTGGCTCTGGAGTTGCACCTCCTGATGTATAGTTCCTGCAGGGGGGCGGACCAGGCGGCTTTGTGGTAGAGAGTTTAATTCAGGTAGAGAGTCGAAGAAGCCTGTTAAACAATGAGCTCTTTACCACAACGCAGTGGTAGTCGGAGAGAATGGCGACTCTAGCCTGAGAGGGCCTGCATTGCTGTCACCAGTGGAGCAAGTAATGTGACCCTAATCACAAGGAAACTGTTTTCTTTACTGAATGCTTTTTTTTTCAATGTTAATTAGCCTGAGCTTTCAGGATGGGTTGTTTGCAATGATCAATCTGCAGTACTTAAGACTTGGATCGTATTTCAGATGCGGCAGTGCAGAAGGAGTGTGAATTCAAAGTTCCCCTTTTCCTTGAAGGAAAAGTGTGGAAAAATAGAAACAAAAATAAAAGAGGGTGCCTTAATCAAACTCAGCCAAGTCGCCCGGCTAACATGATAGCAGCATTTCAAGAACATCCATCAATACCTCAGGGCAGAGTAAAGCAATAATAAGCACAGGGATTCATTGCAGAGGACCAATCTCTCACCTTGTCTTTGAACTTTCTAAGAATCCTTGCTACACTTTTTTTTACAAAAACTGTGGGCAATTCAAATGCTCAATTAGTAACAAAATCTATCTTTTTGATTACCCAATATTTATAAATAGCAAAATGATTAAACCTCGTAGACCATTTTATTTTCAGTGGGGTCACTCAACATCTTTGCAGAGTGTTTGTTTGCCCCTGCTTTGGTGGGAATGTGTATTAATTCCTTTGTAAATAGAGCAGAGGGGAATTTCATCCACTTTTCTATCTGTTGTCACCCTCTTGTCTCGTGGATAGTTCGTGGATACTGGTTCAGGAAACAAGGACAGGATAGAAGCCATTTTATTACCTTATAAATTCATTGGACATAGGAGTAGAATTCGGCAATTCAGCCCGTCGAGCCTATTCCGCCATTCAATCATGGCTGATTTATCTTTCATTCTCCTGCCTACTCCCTGTAACCTTTTGACAACCTTGCCAATCAAGAACCTATCAATCTCCGCTTTAAGCTCATAAGTTATAGGAGCAGAATTAGGCCTATCATGTCTACTCTGCCATTCAATCATGGATGACCTATCTTTTATTCTCAACCCCATCCTCCTGCCATCTCCCCATAACCCCCGACACCTGTACTAATCAAGAATATCCAAAGACTTGGACTCCACAGCCATCTGTGTCAATGAATTCCACAGATTCACTACCCACTGGCTAAAGAAATTCCTCCTCATCTCCTTTCTAAAGGTACATCCTTTTATTCCAAAGCTGTGCCCTCTGGTCCTAGAAGCTCCTACTGGTGTAAACATTCACTCTATCCAGGCCTTTCATTATTTAGTGAATTTCAATGAGATCCCCCTCTACTCTTACAGCCTAAGAGAGTTGGCAGTTACACAAGGGTGCCTGGTGGCCCATAAGTTGCTTCCAACTCTTTGCTGTCACAGCCCTTCATGTAGGAGATGAGAGTGCAATTTGGTTTAAAGCGAGGATTCCGGCTGTTAGCTTTAACAAGGACCTGAAGAAAGACTGGATATACTTGGTTTATACTCTCTAGAATTTAGGAGATTGAGAGGGGATCTTATAGAAACTTACAAAATTCTTAAGGGGTTGGACAGGCTAGATGCAGGAAGATTGCTCCCGATGTTGGGGAAGTCCAGGACAAGGGGTCACAGCTTAAGGATAAGGGGGAAATCCTTTAAAACCGCGATGAGAAGAACTTTTTTCACACAGAGAGTGGTGAGTCCCTGGAACTCTCTGCCGCAGAGAGTAGTCGAGGCCAGTTCATTGGCTATATTTAAGAGGGAGTTAGATGTGGCCCTTGTGGCTAAGGGGATCAGAGGGTATGGAGAGAAGGCAGGTACGGGATACTGAGTTGGATGGTCAGCCATGATCATATTGAATGGCGGTGCAGGCTCGAAGGGCCGAATGGCCTACTCCTGCACCTAATTTCTATGTTTCTATGAAACAGCTCCCAGCCTTCGTGAAACTGTGGGGCCTCGTTTCTGTCACATCTTTGAAGGTCATGTTCAACCACATAACCGTGAGACTAAGTTCCACCCACAATCAGTGATATTCCTTCAGGATGAACCAGCTTCCTTTAATTCCCCCAATACCACGTTGCTGTTGACACCAGCAGCAGGAACAGGTGCAGCAAATCTGTTTTGCTAGCATTGAGCATTTCTTTGATTAACAAGAAACAATAAATAGAAACAGACCGAAATACCCGCCAGTCTTCTGGGGAAAAACAAGGAGCGTTAACATTTTGAGTACATCTTGTGGTGAAACGTGATAAATGGTGTAAATATTAGAGCAGCTTTTCCCTTTTCCGTTGCATTTATTTTTTATTCAGAATTTCCATTAATTTTGAATCCACGGAACTTTAACATAAGCAGAAACAATAAACAGAATCATAGAGCAATTCAGCATGGAAACAGGCCCTTCAGCTCAAGATCCCCACACCAACCAACCTGTCCCATCTACACTAGTCCCACCTGCCTGCATTTGGCCCATATCCCTCTAAACCTATCCTATCGACGTGCCTGTCTCAATGTTTCTTACATGTACAGGTACAGGATACTGAGTTGGATGATCAGCCATGATCATATTGAATGGCGGTGCAGGCTCGAAGGGCCGAATGGCCTACTCCTGCACCTATTTTCTATGTTGTAATAGTACCTGTCCCAACTACCTCCTCGAGCAGCTCGTTCCATACATCTACCATCCTTTTTGTGAAAAATGTACCCCTCAGGTTCCTATTAAATCTCCCCCCCCCTCTCACCTTAAACCTCTGTCCTCTGGTTCTCGATTCCCCATCTCTGGGCAAGAGACTCTGTATGTCTGAAGAAGGGTCTCGACCCGAAACCTCACCCATTCCTTTTCTCCAGTGATGCTGCCTGTCCCGCTGAGTTACTGCAGCATTTTGTGTCTACATTCGATGTAAACCAGCATCTACTGTTCTGTCCTACACATTTTGTACGTCCACCCGATCTTTTCCTCTCATGATTTTGTGCACCTCTCTAAGATCACCCCATATCCCCCCGCACTCCAAGGAATAGAGTCCTCGCGTGCTCAACCTATCCCTGCAGCTCAAGCTCCTGGCAACATAAATCGTCTCTGCACACTTTCCAGCTTGACAATATCTTTCCCATGACATGGTGCCCTGAACTGAACACAATACTCTAAATGTGGCCTCACCAACGTCTTATATAACTGTAACATGATCTCCTAACTTCTATACTCAATACTCTGACTGATGAAGCAGTTAGAACTCTTGGCCAATGTGCCAAAGGCCTTTTTGACCGCCCTTTTTGATCTTAGTAAGGGTATTACTAAATGGAATATTAGACTATGGAACACCATACCGGCACTTGAGTTAAATACTGGAGCTTATAAGGAACTGGAAAAACATAAGATTTTAATATAGGTAGCAGGGAATGGGTCAATAAGTCTAGATAGTGCCTATTGAAGTTATTGATAGGAGCAGATGTGTTAAATGGCCTTGCTATTGCTGTCATTCCCATGATTCTGCCCCTTGTGCAGTGCTACTGTGGTCTGCTGTTTCACGTAATCGGCCAGTGAATTTGGTGAAGTATATTGGAAGTGTCACATTCAGGAAGTCATCAGATTATAAAAGGACTTATATGAATGTCAGTTGTGCCTCTCTCATCCTTCTGCCCACCTTAAACTTCCATTTATCCTGGAAGTTCTGCTGCCTGAATCCTAACTTGTTCTGTTCCGTTTGCCTATTACCTCTGCATTGGCCGACCTCTACAGGTTCATGGCTCAGTTTGCAGCGGTAGAGTTGCTGCCTCACAGCGCCAGAGACCCGGGTTCGGTCTTGACTGCGGGATCGCTGTCTGTGCGGAGTTTGTACGTTCTCCCCGTGACACCGTGTGGGTTTCCTCCGGGTGCTCCGGTTTCCTCTCATGTTCCAAAGACACACAGGTTTGTAGGTTGATTAGCTTTGGTAAAATTGTCCCCAGTGCATAGGATTGTGCTAATGTATGGGGATCGCTGGTCAGTGTGGACCCGGTTGGCTGAAGGGCCTGTTTCCACGCTGTATCTCTTAATTTTACTTCGGAGTCACGTGAGTGACTACGTGAAGAACCCACCCAGCGCGCAGGCGCGGCATTACGTCAGCAGTGCAACAGCGGCAGCAGCTGGAGCCAGGCTCTCCAGCTGCAGCATAAAGACGAGACCTCAGGTAAGTGCCTTTTTTGTTTCAGAGTCGCGCTAGAGAGAATAATGGCCTCTCGCAAGCGACCAGCCAGGAGGACTGCCTGCCCTACTCCACCCGAGGACGGGTCCATAGCGGGACGGCAGCCTCTCGCAGCGGAGGAGCTTTTTCAACGCTCCCGCTCACCCGACACCGAGCCGCCCCCAGTGCTGCAAATCTCGACGCCCCGCACAGGGAGGAAGGCGACACAGAAAACCGACCGGCCGGTGTCCTCCGATGATTCGGAGGAACGGGAACACTCTCCCCCACCGAAAAGGGGAGACGTTCGGATGAGCTGCATGAGGCAGCTCCTCGAACGTATGATTAATGAGGAGATGCGGCATCTCCCAGGAGGACGGGCTTTGGCCTCCTCCTCTCCACACCCTTCTGTACCCTCTATATTCGAGGGCAGTAAGGGAGGCCAGGACTGGGCTGGCCTATCCCAAGGGCAGGCGGAGGATATCGTCAGCATGCCGGGCGTGCCGGAAGAAGAGCTACTGGGTGTAGTGGGCCGATATGCGGCACCACCAACAACTGGGATGGTGTTGCCACCCAGAATGGCGGCAACTATAAACAGGCTGTCCAACAACCCGCTGCAGGACAAGGCTGTCCAGCAGGCCCTTGACAACTACATCGCGCCCAAAAATTGCGAGGCGCTGAAGGTCAAGACGGTAAATGGGCAGATCTGGAACCAGCTGGGGCAGCACATAAGGGCTCAGGAGGTAAAAATGCAGCGAGTCCTGAAGCTACACTCAGCAGCCGTCACCGCCTTTGCTCGGTCAGTTGGGGAGGAAGACCTGACCATACCCCAGCAAGATGCCCTCGCACTGATGTGCGGCACCACGTACGAGCTAAACAACCTACGGCGGGACAACATCAGGCCTGCCCTCAACCCAACATATGCGGGCCTCTGTAAAGCTCCAGCGCCCGAACGACAGGCGCTGCTATTTGGTGCGGATCTGCCCAAAAGGCTCAAGGAGTTGGAAGAGGCGGCAAAACCAGTAGGCCTCATGAGGGCAGGGCCAGGACCGAGCAGGGCGAAGACACCCAGTTGGCCGCACGCCTCGGCAGCCACCAGCAGATACCGAGCTGGTGAAAGCCTGGTGACCGCCTCCCACTACCCCCAGTGCTCTTTTTTAGAGCGGGGCCCAGGGCGGAGCCGTGGGAAGATGCGCCGCCCCACCGCAGCACCAACACGGACAACCTTGGGCCAGACCCACCGGAAACGACCCCACAAGTGAACATGGAGGTAGGTGGGTCTGGTTCCTGTCAACATACACAGACAAAGGGTGTAGTATTAACAGGGGGACGTTTGAGGTTCTTCAAGCATGTTTGGTGCTCCCTTACTAACAATCAGTTTATACTCAACAGTATTAGTGGATACAAGATTGAATTCAAACCAGGCGTAGAACCGCCAGTTCAGCACATGCCCCAAAGGGTGTTCCTTCCCTCGGCAGTTGAGAAGGTAGAAGGACAAGCTGAACTTGATCGGCTCGTGGCTAAAGGCATCATAGAAATGACCACACACGAGCCGCAAGAATTTGTATCAAATATTTTTCTCAAAACTAAAAAAGATGGTGGATGTCGCATTATTATTGACCTGACATCACTTAATCAGTCTGTTGAGTATCAACATTTCAAAATGGAGACATTTGTCACTGCCAGACAACTGATCTCCAAGGGATACTACATGGCAAGCATAGATATCAAAGATGCTTACTATTTGGTACCCATTCATAAAGATTACTTTAAATATCTGAAATTTATCTGGAGGGGCCAGCTATGGCAGTACCGAGCTTTGCCCAATGGTTTAACGACAGCTCCCAGACTATTTACGAAAATTCTTAAAGTGGCCATGAAGAAATTGAGAGAATTAAAACATTTAGTAGTGGCCTATCTGGACGATGTTCTCATATTAGGAAGAACACGGGATCAAGCTGTCGCAGGAGTGTTAGCCACTAAACAACTCCTTGAAACTTTGGGTTTTATCCTCCACCCAGATAAATCAATATTGGAGCCTACTACTAACATGGATTACTTAGGCTTCACTATTGATACGATTCACATGACTGTCACTCTGCCCAGAAACAAAACAGTTTCACTCATTGAAGCTTGTAGCCATTTAATTGCCACACCGCAACCTAGAATACGGCATGTAGCCAGAGTTATTGGCTCTATAGTAGCAGCATTTCCGGCTGCCCAACATGGGCCCTTGCATTATCAAAATCTCCAAAGAGCAAGGACTCATGCATTACGCCTTCATAGGGGGCATTATGATCGCAAAATGGATTTACCCGCTGAAGCCAAATTAGAACTTCAGTGGTGGGTTGACAATATTTGGCACAGTCACAGTCCTATCACCGTAACCAATCCTAACATAACCATTGCAACGGATGCCAGTGCTTTAGGCTGGGGAGCTACTAACTCCAAAGACAGCACAGGTGGCAGATGGACTAATTCAGAGGCATCGCTACTACACTCACTGGGCATTAACTTTTTGGAAATGCTCGCCGCCTTTTATGGGCTAAAAGCATATGCATCTGGTATGCGACACGTGCATGTTAGAATTATGATCGACAACACTACGGCAGTATCTTATATCCAGCACATGGGTGGCATTAAATCAGTATCATGCGACAAATTAACTGCTATAATCTGGCAATGGTGTGTCGAGAGACATATTTGGCTATCAGCTGCCTATTTACCAGGCAAGCTAAATTTAGTGGCGGACACCAGGTCACGAAAATTCAACGACAACATCGAATGGATGTTGGACCCAAAATCATTTGCTAAAATTATCAAGCAATATGGTACGCCAGATATAGATTTGTTTGCGTCTAGGTTAAATCACCAACTACCCATGTATGTGGCTTGGGAACCAGACCCAGAGGCAGCAGCGGTAGATGCCTTCACGCTGGACTGGGGAAATTTCTTTTTCTATGCTTTCCCTCCCTTCTGCCTCATCAGTCGGGTACTCCAGAAAATTCAGGCAGACTCAGCCTCTGGCATTCTGGTCGTGCCCGACTGGCCTACCCAACCATGGTTCCCAATGTTCCACGACATGGTGGTAGAGACACCAATGGTCCTTCAACACCACCCCCAATTATTGACTCACCCGGTAACTGGCATTAGCCATCCATGCCACCAAAAATTGAAACTCCTGGTTTCCAGATTTTGAACAGGCCTTACCGGGGATTGGGGTTATCAGACAGAACAATCACCACCATGTCGGCATCCCTGCGAGTTTCCACCAAGAAACAGTACCTGACCTTCATCAGGAAATGGGAACAGTACTGTCTGGACGCAGGGACATCCTACACGACGACTTCGATCTCGGATGTGCTGGAGTTCCTGGCCCACCTGCACCATGATCTCAAGATGAGCTACAGTGCCATCAACACGGCTCGGAGCGCACTGTCCGCATATCTAATGCCGATAGAACAGCATAGTGTGGGATCCCACCCTCTAGTCATCAGACTCCTTAAGGGGATCTTTAATACCAAACCCCCTACGCCTAGATACACTCACATGTGGGATGTGAGTGTAGTTCTCACACACCTTCGAGGTTGGCCTCCGGTGGGATCCCTGAGCCTGGAACAGGCCACTTACAAAACCCTCATGCTCATGGCGCTTGTCTCAGCTCAAAGGGTCCAGTCGCTCCATCAGCTTAATCTAAACTACATGGTGACCACCCCAGATACCATTACTTTCACTATGCCGGGGTTGGTAAAACAAAGTAGACCAGGTACATCAAACTCCCCGATGATCTTCCGGGCTTACCCTCCAGAACCTAGGCTGTGTGTGGTGACCCACCTTCAACATTATCTAGACACTACCCAAACGCTAAGAGGGAGAGAGAAAGCCTTATGGGTTAGCCACAGGAAGCCTTTTGGACGGGTAACCAGCCAAACATTATCCAGATGGTTGAAACAGGTCCTCAGCATGGCAGGGATTAACACTAATGTTTTTAAATCCCATTCAACCAGGGCAGCGTCCACCTCAGCGGCGGATAGGATGCAGGTTCCCCTCGACCACATCCTCAGAGCAGCGGGATGGTCAAGGGAATCGACATTCCAACGATTTTACAACAAACCGCTGATGGAACAGGACGTCTTTGCGGATACTGTTTTACAAACCGCAAAGTTATGATTTAAAGCCCATGGGAGCTATTTTGTTTTTGTTATAGTTAATAAATATTTCTTTTATAACTAAACAAACTTGTTGGTCTCTAGCTACCACTTCCTCCCTCGATGACCTTTCGGCAGTGAGTGATATAACTGTTACACGGTTTGAAATCACAGACCTTTGAAGTCTTCACGTAGTCACTCACGTGACTCCGAAGTAAAATAGTAAGATTAAACGAGTACTTACCAGTACGAAGTTTGATCTGTATTTTATGAGGAGTTACGATGAGGGATTACGTGCCCTCCGCTCCCACCCTCATTATATAGATCAAATTCGGACTAATGTCTCGTTGGTCTTCACTATCTTTACTTCAACTAGTGTCTATCTGTGATTCCACACCGCTGCTTGGAAGTATGCCGCGCCTGCGCGCTGGGGGGGTTCTTCACGTAATCCCTCATCGTAACTCCTCATAAAATACAGATCAAACTTCGTACTGGTAAGTACTCGTTTAATCTTACTATTAAACTTCGCATTTTAATATCTTATTCTCCAGGGGTTCAAGTTTCCCCATGCCTTTTAATCCTCTCTTTCTTTGTAACTTCTTCCAGCAAGAGATTTCTGTACTTCTAGGACTCAGTCCTCTTGTACATCCTTCACATCCATGCTCTAACCATTGGCACCTGAACCTTATGTACATAGTACATGGAAATCATCAGCACAGTAACAGGCCCTTTGGCCCACAATGACTGAGCCAAACAATGCCAAGATAAACTAATATAATCTGCCTGCACATGATCCAAATCCTTCATTCTCCGCATATCCATGTGCCTATCTAAAAACCTCCTAAATGCCGCTATCATGTGCATCCATCCGCATCCCTGGCAGTGTGTTTCAGTACCCACCGCCCTCTGTGTAAAAATACTTGCCCCGCGCATCAATTTGCCCCTCTCAACTTAAAGCTGCACCCTTTAGCAGTAAGCTCTGGAATAACCCAACTAAGCTTTGGAATAGTCTCAGGTTTTCACATTCAAACTTTTCTCCTTCAATTGCAATGCTCCTTAAAACCTACTCTTTGACCATACTAAGAATCATGGAGAGTCATAGAGTGTGGAAACAGACTCTTCGGCCCAACTTGCCAACACTGGCCAACATGTCCCATCTACACTAGAAACATAGAAACATAGAAAATAGGTGCAGGAGTAGGCCATTCGGACATTTGAGACATTCAATATGATCATGGCTGATCATCCAACTCAGTATCCCGTACCTGCCTTCTCTCCATACCCCCTGATCCCTTTAGCCACAAGGGCCACATCTAACTCCCTCTTAAATATAGCCAATGAACTGGCCTCAACTACCTTCTGTGGCAAAGAATTCCAGAGATTCACCACTCTCTGTGTGAAAAATGTTTTTCTCATCTCGGTCCGAAAAGATTTCCCCCTTATCCTTAAACTGTGACCCCTTGTTCTGGACTTCCCCAACATCGGGAACAATCTTCCTGCATCTAGCCTGTCCAACCCCTTAATAATTTTGTAAGTTTCTATAAGATCCCCCCCCCCTCAATCTTCTAAATTCTAGTGAGTACAAGCCGAGTCTATCCAGTCTTTCTTCATATGAAAGTCCTGACATCCCAGGAATCAGTCTGTGCTCCCTCTACGGCAAGAATGTATTTCCTCAGACTAGTCCTACCTGCCTGTGTTTATTCCATACTTGTGCTTGATAGCGCCTGTCGATGATACCAGGCTTGTAATATCTTTGACTCAGGATTAACTTTTTACCGGCAATGCTTTGTATCTACCACATTAAAAGTGCGAGATAATTAAATATTGTAATATGAATGGCTTCACTCGTTTAAGTTAATATGTTTGTTTTCCACACCCAAGTGTGGCAGAGTGGTGCAGCTAATAGAGCTGCTGCTTCACAACTGAAAGAGGCAAGTTCAATCCTTACTGTTGGCCAAACCGTCTGAAGAAGGGTTTTGGCCCGAAACGTTGCCTATTTCCTTCGCTCCATAGATGCTGCTGCACCCGCTGAGTTTCTCCAGCTTTTTTGTGTAACCTTCAATCCTTACGTCTGGTGCTGTCTGTGTGGAGTGTGCACATTATCCATGGGACAACATGAGTTTCCCCCGAGTGCTCTGGCTTCTTCAGATATCCTAAAGGCGTGGAGGCTACGAGGTTAATTGGCCATTGTTAATTGTGTAGGGGAGTGGTGGGGAGATTAAAATAGTTTTGGTGTAGGATTAGTAGAAACAAGTTAATTAGGTGAGTGGGGACCAATTAACCGTAACCTGAGGTGCAACTTTTTCACTCAGAGTGGAGCGTATATAGAATGAGCTGCCAGAGGATGTAGTTGAGGCAGGTACAATAACAACATTTAAAGGGCTGTTTGACAGGTACATGGATTGAAAAGGTTTAGAGGGATACGGGCAAACCAGGGTATGTGGTCCTTGCTCAGATGGGTCATCTTGGATGGCATGGATGACTTGGGCTGAAGGGCCTGTTTCCATGTTACATGCCTCTCTGACTCTGGCCATGCAGACTCAGTGGGGGCAACGGGCCTGTTTCCATGTTCTATGTTATATGGATCTTATTGAAACATATAAGATTATTAAAGATTTGGACGTGCTAGAGGCAGGAAACATGTTCCCGATGTTGGGGGAGGTCCAGAATCAGGGGCCACAGTTTAAGAATAAGGGGTAAGCTGTTTGGAACGGAGACGAGGAAATGCTTTTTCTCACAGAGAGTTGTGAGTGTGTGGAATTCTCTGCCTCAGAGGGCAGCGGAGGCAGGTTCTCTGGATACTTTCAAGAGAGAGCTAGGTGGGGCTCTTAAAGATAGCGGAGTCAGGGAACATGGGGAGAACGCAGTAACGGGGGACTGATTGGGGATGATCAGCCATGATCACATTGAAGGGTGGTGCTGGCTCGAAGGGCTGAATGGCCTCCTCCTGCACCTATTGTCTATTGTCATCTTCAGTTTGGCTTCATCAGCCACCACATTTAACCAAAATCTCTTGTTAAAGTCAGTTATCAATGCTATTGCTACCATAGTAGGAAGAGTTGCTTCCACATATGGGAGAATTCTCTTTATCTTGGAAATGAACTGCGATGCAAGTTTAATTTTCCAGCACAGCGGTGGAAACATGTTAGCCTCACTCTAATGTCTCTTGAATATACAGTGCTTGTTGAAAATACGCCCTCGGGTCACGAAAACTGTTTCATTGCTCTGACATGTGGACTTTTAAACAAAGCATGATGAATAAATTGACAAGACGCTGTAGCTCAAATGATGAAAAGCTATGGTGCTTTCATTATTATTTCATGAAATTTTGATTCATGAATTAGAACAGTGGGTGTTTGTATTTAAACAGCAGAAACCCTCACTACCTTGCAGACTTGTTTAAAAGATTGATAGGATTTGAAAAGATACATTAGGGAAATCTGAACATCTGATTTTTAATCCAGTCCACCCACTCAGCACAATGCGCTTAACGTTAATCCTTAGATAGACACAAAATGCTGGAGTAACTCAGCGTGTCAGCATCTCTGGAGAGAAGGAATGGGTGACGTTTCGGGTCGAGACCCTTCTTCAGATGAAGAAGAACATCAGAAACATCAGTCTGGAGAAGGGTCCCAACCCGAAATGTCACCCATTCCTTCTCTCCAGAGATGCTGCCTGTCTCGCTGAGTTACTCCAGCATTTTGTGTCTATCTTCGGTTTAAACTGGCATATGCAGTTCCTTCCTATACATAATGTTAATCCTTGATGGGAACTGGTGATGCCACATTTGAAATATGAAATTTGAAATGAGAGCAGTTCAAAGGAAAGGTGCACTGGTTTTGGACAGGATCCAGATGAAGTTTACGAGAATGATCCAGCAACTATTGTTAACATTTGAGGAATTTTAACTAGAGTTAACATTTGAGGAATTTTTGAAGGCACTGGGCCTGTACTCGCTGAAATTTAGAAGGCTACAAGGGGGATCTCATTGAAATTTACCAGATAATGAAAGACTTTGATAGAGCGGGCATGGAAAGGATGTTTCCAGCAGTGGGAGAGTCTAGAACTAGAGGGCACAGCCTCAGAATAAAAGGATGTACCTTTAGAATGGAGATGATGAGGAATTTCTTTAGCCAGAGAGTAGTGAATCTGTGGAATTTATTGCCACAGACAAATTTGGAGGCCACGACATTGGGTATTTTTAAATCAGAGATTGATAGGTTCCTGATTGGGAAGGGCGTCAAAGGTTATTGGGAGAAGACAGGTGAATGAGGTTGAGAGGGAAAAATAGATCAGCTATGATGAAATGGCTGAGCAGACTCGAAGGGCTGAATGTCCTAATTCTGCTCCTATGTCTTATGTTCCGTTAACCCAGTTTTCTTGCTCTTTTAGCTCTTAAGTTTGTGCTTTGGGATTTTTAAGTAAAACACGTCCCCGTTGTTTAGCCAGTACGTTTGATTTCTGTACAGCTGAATGAATGAGAAACGCATATTATCAAACTTGGAACCTACAGATTTGAAATAAATGTTTGGACATATTGCTTTTAGATAAAGCATCATCATCACATTGCAAGAGGAATTGCAATCATGAAAAGATAACTCCTTTGGCAACATAGCTAAACTCTTTTGCTTCAAAGACATTGTTTAAGACTCAGTTTAGCAGTTTTGGCTCCGTAGATGTAAAATGAGTCATAAGGGAGGGTTGCTGAGGGAAGAAATAGTCTTGTCTCATCCAGCCAGGGCTTAGACGCACATTGCCTTCAGACCACCAAGTGGCAAAATTCAATCTTCTCCACCCCGTGGTTAATGATTAAACATTTGATGGGTATGTCACTATCTGTCCCAACAAGCCACTGGGGAAGAGAGACAAAGTGGTGACTTAATATAAATGCACCAGTTAAATAAATATTTACTGCAGAAAAAAATCACACATGACATTCTATTGAGCCCATCTTTGTTATATTCCAGGCACTCAAAGCAGATGGAATTTATTCATATTGTGAATGAGGTTCAGTTTCTCCTTGTGAACCGCTTGACAGGTCTCCCGAAAACTCCTCTCGATCACCTGCCTCACCACCTCGTAACTGCTCCAAAGCTCCTGCAAGCCATTCACCTTCCAATCTCCCCCTCCATTCATACCCATCAATTCCCCAATCTTGAAGTTTAGTTTATTGTTTTATTGTCACGAGGTACAGTGAAAAGGCATTTGTTGTGTGCTAACTATTCAGCGGAAACACAATACATGATTACAACCGAGCCATCCGCAGTGTTAGGGAATAACGTGAATAGTATTTAGTGCAAGATAAAGTCCGAGGGTCTCCAATGAGGTAGTTAGTAGTTCAGGACTGCTCTTTAGTTGTTGGTAGGATGGTTCAGTTGTCTGATAACAGATGGGAAGAAACTGTTTCTGAATCTGGAGGTATGCCTTTTCACGTTATTTTACCTCTTGTCCGATGGGAGAGGGGAGAAGAGGGAGTGGCCGGGATGCGATTCGTCCTTGATTATGCTGGTGGCCTTGCCGAGGTGCAAATGGAGTCAATGGAAGGGAGATTGGTTTGTGTTAAGTTCTCCCCACACATCAAAATCCTCACCCTTTGTCAGCCACGTTCCAATAAAAACATCCTGTTCCCACTTCCTCAGTGAGCAGTCACTCAGCAAGGGGGTTCCTGAGCTTTCTGAATGGAAACCCCATGATTCCCCCTCACCCCCTTCAAACACCTAATGAGGTCATGGACTACAAGAAGCTGTGGTGATACCAGTAGTTGCGTTTAGTTTAGTTTAGTTTAGAGATACAGTGCGGAAACAGGCAATTCGACTCAAATGAGTTCGCACCAAGCAGCAAACCTTGTACAGTAACACTATCCTACCGACAGGGGGGCACACATACAGGTTTGTTGGCATACAACAAACCTGTATGTCTTTGGAGCATGAAAGGAAACAAGAGCGCCCAAGGAAAATCCAATGTGTTTCTGCATTTCCAGGACAACTGAGTCATGCATATGTTTATTTTGTTAGGGAAGTTTCTACTCAAATTATCTGAATATTATTAGAGCCTCATGGGCTCCCCGTTATCTTTGAATTCACCATCGCAAACTGAGGGGATTTGCACAGTCCAAGTTGGGAGCAGCTGGTCCAGACTTTTGCTTGGCGCCTGTATCTGGACAAGGCTCAGGATCATATCATGGATTATCATTACGCTGCTGCCTTCTGGTCAAAGTACTCAGCCTATTTTGGAATCCAGAAAGGCCCAAATTCAATCCCCACAGTTGTGCATCTCGGATTTTAAATGGGTGAAACTTTAGTTTAGTGATACATCGCGGGGACAGGCCCTTCGGCCCACCTAGTCCTCGCCGACCAGCGATCCCGTACAGTTTTCAATCTTTACCGAAGCCAATTAACCTATGCACCTGCACGTCTACGTCTAATTGGAGCACCAGGAGAAAACCCGTCACGTGGTCGCATGGAGAACGAACAAACTCCGTACAGACACTACCCATAGTCAGGATCAAACCCGGTTCTTTGTCACTGTAAGGCAGCAACTCTACCTGCGCTACTGTTACGCTCCTATGAAAACTAATAGCAGCCTTTTAAAAAATAATTTGACTAATTAATTCCATTCTGGTCACAACTTTGCAAATATGGTGAACTTAGTTCAGTTTAGTTTAGTGTCACGTGTACCAAGGTACAGTTAAAAACTTTTGTTGCGTGCTATCCAGTCAGCAGAAAGACAATACATGATTACAATTGAGCCATTCCAATGTACAGATACTTCTCTTCTTGCGTATGGCATGCACAGCCTAAAGTTGTAAGACAACTTGTTCTATTTGATCATATTTGATTGTGCACACCAGGTTGATTGCATTCGTTGAAACAGGATGGACCACGTGAAGGTTGCAATCTCCCACCCCATATAGATACATGATAAGGGAATATCATTTAGTGCAAGATTTAGCAATGTTACAAAATTTTGAGATTTAAAAAATCAAGTCTGCAATTTATCCCATCAGATAAAGCATAACAATAAGTTTAATTTGACACCTAATTCACTTTCATATCTCAAGTAATAAAAAAGTTATGGCCATTTTCATACTCGGAAATTATCATCTTGTTCCCTATTGATTTTCTATGGACATAACAAAAAAGCTGTGATCGAGGACAGTCAAAAGCCCATAACCTTCTTAAAAATTAAGAGAACTGAATGAAATTTTCAGTTATCATAGATTGAAGCATTCTGAAACAAATATAAAATAATCTTACTTGGATGACCTGAAATTAAAGCATATAATTAGTTAGTTACCCAATTGTAGCTAATTTCAAACTTCAATTACTAGATCTAAACATCTATCCATTTCTTAATAAATGATTAACATTTTTAAATAGCCCAAGTGTCCAAATAATATTCACAAATAATTCACAATGATTTTTAAATCTCATTTACATCAATTTATAGGCCAAATGGAAGGAATTTAGTGTTCAATTGCTGTAAATTAAAGTCAATTTAAATCGGCTTTCTAGTGGGTTCCTGTGAACGCGCTGGTTTAGAACGTTCACATTGCGCTGGATTTGTGCCCTCAAATGCTGGATTTGTGCCCTCAAATGCCCAGAAAAATACTGCGGGATATAAAGAGCCCAAAATGAACTACTCGCTATAGAAAACTTTATATACAGGGTTATATAACAAGCCCCATTTAATGTAAAAATAAGGTACATACCTTTAATTGTTTGCTTTATAAAACCCTGGGGCTGCGAGAGGTTGCGGAGTGAGAGAGTGATTTTTAAACTACTATAAATATTATACAAGGCCATAAAAACTAATAATACCTTTTGCGACGGGGTCTTTCAGCAATTTTCCATTAATGATTTACTAGGCTGAACATTTTTGATTGGAACAGCCTAGTAAAAATCGCGTTTTAAACCCGCAAAATCCGATCAAGGAGAGTCCGAGAGTCACTAATGAGGTAGTTAGTAGTTCAGCACTGCTCTCTGGTTGTGGTTGGATGATTCAGTTGCCTGATAACAGCTGGGACGAAACTGTCCCTGAATCTGGAGGTGTGGAAGTAGAGGCAACTTAAAGTCTATTAATAGTAATTTGGTCTACAGTAGTTTCACAATAATATTTCACAATGACATCCTGTATAACATGCTGGAACCCTCCAAGCTTTCACATTTGTTTGGAAGGATTGTATGGGAGGTTTGCCAAGAACCCATTGGAAGTCTGTCAGAAGTTGGCAAGGATGTAAGATTAGATATTTCTTCTCAGTAAGAGCATTACAGAGGATCACTACAGCCCAGTCCTTCTGAAGTGCATTATTTACAGCAGTTTGGAGACACGTATCTAATTGTCAACTGAAAGCAAATGCTTCCTGAATGAAATAATAGTTGCTTTGAAAAGTTGGGATCCAGCTGTTTATAACCCCTCCTCTTATTTCCCAACTCTCCTTCCATTGAAAATTTGTTTTCAAAGTATCAAAGGGGGAACGTTATATGTTGAATACGGGGATACGAGAAGCAATAGGAATAGCCTATCAAGCCTATTGAGCAAGTCCCACTCAACATAATCCATCTTGTACACACACCATGCAGCAAGCTCCCTCCCAAGAACAACTCTTCCATATCCCCACCCCTGGTATCCGGTAAAAGCCTGTTGAAGTCCTTCGCAATTCACGGGGTTAAGCATAGGAGAAAGGATTAGAAGATTGTTCATTCTCCCTCTTGAATGTACAAAATGAAATGGGATCAACTTATTATTGGCAGCTACATCAACTTAAAATGTGACTTTTTGTTCTCTTTTTTCAGTCTGAACTAAATGTCTAAATATAGCCCACTCACATGGACAGTGTCCAATTTTTGATTTGCTGATCTGACAATATTTTCTAATCTTTGTTTATCCTGCATTTACCTAACAAGACATTTGCTTTGCTAAATATTAGCTCGGTTTTATATATAGCAAGTCATTAACAGTCGGTAGGCAAGCCGAGAGAATTTTCCTCTCACTTTAAAAGATTGCCTTTCAAAGTATCAGCCTATCCTTCCTGCATCCGATGTTGACTAAGTCACTTGATATCACCAGCCCAATATTTATTTCAGAATTCCAAGATTTACACTTTTCTCACTGGTGTTTATTATTTTCTTTATTGAGCAGCCCAGTGCCAACCATCTGTTTAATGACACAACATCGTAGCTGAGTTTATCTTGAACTGTGCAACTGGTTATGAAAATATGAGGAATGCTAGGTCAATGCCACGTTGTACAGTAAATTCTCCTCATTGCAGCGTTGTGGTGCTGAGTTAATGGATGAGGGAATTTAGACTGGAGAAGGTAAGGTTGCCTTCAGCGAAGGGAAGAAGGTTGAAAGAAGATTGAATTGGGTCATGAGCAAAACACAAAGTGTCTGAGAAACAGGCAGCATCTGTGCAGGAAATGGATAGGCGACGTTTTGTTTCGGACATGACTTGCACAGGAAGGCTAAATAGAAGGAAGCGGTTCCCAAAGGACAAGGAAACTATTCAGTTATCTGGACATAGAAGGTAGCATTCTAGGAAAAAATAGCTTGGAAGGAACCCGGCGCACCTGTGTGATCTAAAGGAGAACGTACAAACTCCACACAGACGGTATCCATTGTTAGGATTGAAACCGGGTCTCTGGCGCAGTAAGGCAGCAACTCTACTGCTGCACCACTGTGCCTCCTTCCTGTACAGAGGAGGCAATACTCTCTGTGTTTAAGAGTATGGAAAGTCTAAGAAAGTTTAAGAGTCAATTGGGGTTTTTGAGACAGAATTGGTTAGACAATTACGAGGAAAATTTGCAAGTCTGAAGAAAGGTCTCAACTCGAAACGTCACCCATTCCTTCTCTCCAGAGATGCCGTCTGACCAGCTGAGTTACTCCAGCTTTTTGGGTCTATCTTCATCTTAAATACTCAAGTCTTTGGTAATAAAAACAGGGAATGGGACTGATTGGTTTCTCTCCGGGAAGCTAGCATTCAACGGATAGGCTGAATGGCCTCCAGCTTCATAATAATTCTGTGTTTCTATGAAACCAACGCTCTCAAGCTGCTGTTCTTTAACACTCCTGAAAGCTTGGAGTAAGTCAGACCTTTCAAGCGATATTCATTTCAATGCAAGCGGGCGGATTCGCTGGTCTCCACGCGAGGGAACGGATTTATTTCGTTTGACATTTGGTTCATTAACTGTCGAACTTTCCAAGCATGCCGAGGAACAGACCCTTCCATTCACAGAGTACTCCCTCCCTGCCGTTCATGCTCACTGTCAGCTCACCGCTGGCTGATGATGGATTTGGTCATGGCCTACTTCCCCACAAATAATTGGTGTCAGATGCTAATGCCTGCAGCCTCGCATAAGTCATTTAGTTAGCCTCTGGCCGAGCAAACCAACTGCGTCGAGAACAAAAACCCACCTTTTTTTTTGTCATCCGCACAAACGCTAGTTACATCAGGTAAAATGCATTCCATTTCCAGATCATTTATTTCTATTTTTGCTCCAGCAATTTACTTATACATTGCACTTAACCGTCATTTAATAAAAAAGATGTGTAATAACTTGTGAAGTCTGCAAATCAATAATGGGTTAACAGCAGTCATACTCAGGGAAGGAAGTGATATATTAATGCCAGGGAATTTTTTTTGTTTAGTTTAGAGATACAGTGCAAACAGAACCTACTGCCCGCCGAGTCCATGCCGACCAGCGACCCCCACACACGTTAACACTATCCTACAAACACCAGGGACAAATTACACTTATAACCATATACCCATATAACAATTACAGCACGGAAACAGGCCATCCGTGCCGAACTCTTTTTTTTTTTCTCCTTAGTCCCATCTACCTGCACTCAGACCATAATCCTCCATTCCTTTCCCGTCCATATAACTATCCAATTTATTTTTAAATGATAAAATCGAACCTGCCTCCACCACTTCCACTGGAAGCTCATTCCACACAGCTACTACTCTCTGAGTAAAGAAGTTCCCCCTAATGTTACCCCTAAACTTCAGTCCCTTAATTCTCAAGTCATGTCCTCTTGTTTGAATCTTCCCTACTCTCAATGGGAAAAGCTTATCCACATCAACTCTGTCTATCCCTCTCATCATTTTAAAGACCTCTATCAAGTCCCCCCTTAACCTTCTGCGCTCCAAAGAATAAAGACCTAACTTGTTCAACCTTTCTCTGTAACTTAGTTATACCAAGCCAATTAACCTACAAAACCTGTGGGAGGATACCGAAGATCTCGGAGAAAGCCCACGCGGTCACGGGGAGAACTTACAAACTCCATACAGACGCCTGTAGTCAGGGTTGAAACCAGTTCACTGGCACTATAAGGCAGCAACTCTACTCTTGTGCCTCCGTGACGAATTCAGTTATGCAGTCGGACATTGGTGTTCCCATTTTGTTCTCATTTTGTTGCACTGTGAAAGGGGAGGGAAGATCACAACGTTTCTGTTAGTTTGTGGCCTTGGTCCAGTGAGCAGCTGGCCAAAGAACACATTTTTTTAAATCTTTCAAGTCATCAGTCACTAATGATGTGAAAGTCGCAATAATGCTAGAGTAACTCAGCATCTCTGGAGAAAAGGAATAGGTGAATTTTCGGGTTGAGACCATTCTTCCGACTGAGAATCGGTGAAGAAGGGTCTCGACCCGAAACATCACCTATTCCTGTTCTCCAGAGATGCTGTCTGACCCGCCGATTTACTCCAGCTTTTTGTGTCTATGGTTTGAAACCAGCATCTGCAGTTCCTTCCTACACAATAATGTAAAAGGTTCTGTTCACTGTGACCAAACTTTGTCAGTTATCTACTCAGCAAATAAATATTGCTTGTATAACCCTAGCCAGTCCCTTAACCAGGATTATATTTCCCCCCTCTCTCCCCTCCCCCACCCTAGTCATCCTAGCAGTTCCACTCTTCGCATCCTTGTATCCCTTTCATTATCATCTCTTCCCCTGCCAACAATGGGCCATTATGGGCTCCACCCATCCTTGGTCATCTGTTGCCAGACCCAATCTGTTCTGGCCCACTCCTACCTCCAGTTTCCCTCCCTCCCTACTTTCAATGTGAAGAAGGATTCCGACCCAAAACGTCACCCATCCTTTTCCTCCAGAGATGATGCCTGACCCGTCGACTTACTCTGGCACTTTGTGCCCGTCTTCCTTAATCATGATTTTTGCCTCTCTTTCTCCAGTTTGAGGGTTGCAACAAAGCTTACTCACGACTCGAGAACTTGAAGACTCATCTTCGGTCGCACACTGGAGAGAAGCCGTACGTCTGTGAGCACGAAGGCTGCAACAAAGCGTTCTCCAACGCATCAGACCGAGCCAAACATCAGAATCGGACTCATTCCAACGAGGTATGGCAAACCCATCATAGTCTAAGCTCACCGACACATCGTGAAAATCTCTTGGGTTCGGAGAATCGAGGATGTTGCCACGGGGCCTGAGCTGATAGGGAGAGGTGGAGCCGGCTAGGACTCTTCCTCGGAGCGTAGGAGGCTGAGGGGTGATCTTATGGAGGCGTATAAGATCATGGGAGGGTTATGCATGGAGTCTTTCACTCAGAGTAGTGGAATAAAAAAAACAGAGAACATTGGTTAAGATGAGGGGTGAAAGATTTAATAGGAAGCTGAGGGGCAACTTTTTTATACAGAGAGTGGTGGGTATATGGAAGAGGATGTAGTTGAGGCAGGTACTATCGCAACGTTAAAAACATTTGGACAGGTACATGGATAGGACAGGTTTGGAAGGATATGGGACAAGTGCAGGTAAGTGGGACTGGTGTAGACGGGATATGTTTGTTGTCATGGGCAAATTGGGCTGAAGGGCCTGTTTCCATGCTCTATGACACTAAATCGTGCCAATTTTTTTCCATTTCTCTTGCTATCCATGCTTGTCCTATTCCTGCAATCAGGTTTCTGAGTCCATTTGGCTACAACATGGAATGGATCATGTGCAACAACGGAGTTTCAGGGTCCTAAGTTTCATACCCCTTTTCACCTCCTGGCAACTCAGAGAGCCAAATGTCAGCTCACTGCTGTCAAGGCTTTGGAGCGGAGAGATTAAAAATTATTAAAAATATATTTTTTTAAATTGTTGAAACATATAGCAATTAAAATAATACATTTATCAAAACATCTTTACGTGCTATAACTTAATTAAAAACATTAATTAATGATATAAACAAGGACAAAAAGTCAATATGGTCACCTGCACTTAGCTTTTCAATGTAAAACTGACCGACTCTATTCAAATTAATGAATGGGGTTGTGATATTCATTCAAAGTGCAGCAAACCTTTAGTTCAGGATCTCTACGCTGAATCCAGCATTGGAGAAGGCAACCGGATCCACAAGATTGTCTAGCCTGAACCATCAGCAAAAGGTACATTTATTTTAGGACAATATCTTGGAGTCATAGAGTGATACAGTGTGGGCAAACAGGCCCGGCGGCTCAACTTGCCCACACCGGCCAACATAGTCCCACTTGCCTACATTTAGCCCATACACCTCCTAACTTGTCCTATCCATGTACCAGTCTAACATTGGGATAGTCCCAGCCTCAACTATCTCATCTGGCAGCTTGTTCCATACTCCCACCACCCTTTGTGTGAAAAAGATACCCCTCAAATTCCTATAAAATTGTTTCCCCTTCACCTTAAACCTACGTCCTCTGGTCCTCGATTCCTCTACGACATTATCTTTTCCCATCAGGTTTTGCAAATGTGGCCAAAAATCTTTATTGTATGATTTTCAATTTTTCATGTATTCCCTTGTGGTTCCCGCTGCCCCGTCCTATTTTTTTTTCCTTTTCCCGTCCAGTAATCAAATGTATGTATGATGAAGATAGACACAAAAAGCTGGAGGAACTCAGCAGGACAATACGATCAATAGGCACAAGCTGATTAAGCCTGCGTTTGGACTGTTCGACCTGCTGCCCTCTGGAAGGCGCTATAGGTGCATCAAATCCAGGACAAATAGACTCAGGAATAGTTGTTTTCCGAAAATTATAACTACTCTTAATTCACACATGCCCTGACTTCGCAGCCCAACACCCGGACTTCCATCTGTATATATGTATATAGCGCCGCAGAATTGTGCACCTATCCCCCCCCCCCCCCTTCTCCCTTTTGTTTTTGTTTTCTGTTTTCTTGTTTTTTGTACTAAATTATATGTATGCACTGAGTACGAGCAGCTTTTAATTTCATTGTACATGTATAGTGACAATAAATGGCATATCCATATCTATCTGATTACAATTAGCAGAGAAAATGGTTGGATATACCTGAAAGGTCAGACATTAATTGTAAAAAGGTAAGACGGGTTACGAAGTGAAAGTGTGAGCCCAAAACATTAACCTTCCTTTTTCTGCTTGTGAGCAGTGCAATTTCAGCGTTTTCTACTTTTATCTTAGATTTCTTTCAGTCTTGTACCAAGTCCAGAGATGGGGAAATAAAAGCTGAATTTTATTCCAGTAATCAAGGGATCATATATTTTTGTTTCCTTTCTCGTGCCTTTATCTCCTTTATTTTTTTTTCCACTTTCTTGTATTTGTTGCCTTTCTTGGGTCAGTTTAGTCCCCTTAACTTTCCAGTGACTTTCAGAGAAGAAATTAACCTATGTTCAGCATTGATTAAATAAAGCCAGATTATTTCGAGGTTGTTCTTACCTCTGCATTTGGTTCTGCTGAAGTCAACGGAATCAAATATGAACAGGGGGATACAACAAATATCCAATACTCACACACATATAGCATTGGTGACGAAAGATAAACTTCTTTCCCCGGAATTTATGTTTATTCACATCCTAACGATTGCCTTCTCTCTGTGCACCGAGATTTTATGTTTACTAGATTGTGCCATAAAAAGTAAAGCCTGCAGTGGCAAGACTGTGATACCCCTAATAACTAAAAAGCACAACTATCAGAAACCCAGCTGTGGGTTCCAATTGTGCGAAGCCTCAGGTTGTGAGTTGGAAAACATTTTGTTGAGTTTCTGATTCGGTCTATTGTTGTATTTCAGGAACTTGAGATTTAGTTTAGTTTAGATATACAAAGCGGAAACAGGCCCTTAGGACCACCAGTTCCGCACCCACCAGCGATCCCATACACTAGCACTATCCTATACATTAGCGACAATTTACAATTTTTTGTACTGCAGCCAATTAGCCAACAAACCCGTACGTCTTTGGAGTGCGAGAGAAAACTGGAGCACACGGGAAGACCCATAAAGGTCATGGGGAGAACGTCCATCTCTGTACCTTTGACCTTTGACCCGTAGTCAAGATTGAACCCAAGTCTCTGGCGCTGTAATGCAGCAACTCTGCCACGACGCCACAGTGCCGACCATGATGATGCAGCACAGAATATCTTCAACTGTTCTTCGTGGAGGCTGCTATAATGCATTGTGGAGGCTGCTATAATATCTGGCCTCCTTAATGCATTGATGCAATCAACACCTTTATGCACTCTGTAACAAACTGCTCTTTTCGATAGACTGCAGTTTTTTGAGCTGTCTGATCCAGGAAAAGAAGTTCAAGTTGCAGACATGAATAAAAACTACTGCTGGATCTGGATATATTCCTTTCAAGGAATGCGTCAGATTCCAAACAAGTTATATTTAGCACAGAGAACATCCTTTCTAGTAACCAGTTTCTGGCAGCATTCTCTTACGACTCACATCCCCCACATATAGGTTTCAAACAGCATTTTCCTTTTCCCAACCACTTACTAAGTTGGAAATGTCTGGAGCAACTTTTCATTGCAAAATTATCATAGATAATAGGTGCAGGAGTAGGCCATTCGGTCCTTCGAGCCATACAATGTGATCAAGGCCCATTCAGTACCCCGTTCCTGCCTTCTCCCCATATCCCCTGACTATTATTTTCTTTTTTTAACTGTTAGAGCATAACAAGTTAGGGGTGGGAAGTATCGCACTGATTAAATTATTCTTTATTATTCATTATCTTTATTATTCATTATATATGATTAAGACAAATTATAGGATATAAACAGGCTTTTGCATTCAACATCAAAAATGTCAACATGCATACTGAAATTTTACTGTGCTCTGCTCGCCAGCTGGTAGCTACAATAATTCCATGAACTGTTGGCAAAAAGTCTGCCCGAAATGTCACTGAAAGAGATTAATTGTTATCGATAACCATAATACTTCATTCATACATGACGCACGTACATACCTACACAAAAGGTGTGATGAGCATCTGACGGCACTGGGCCTGTACTCGCTGGAGTTTCGAAGAATGAGGGGGAACATCATTGAAACACACAGAAATGCGAAAGGCTTGGATAGAATGGATGTGGAGAGGATGTTTCCACTAGTGGGAGAGTCTTGGACTAGAGGTCATAGTCTCAGAATTAAAGGATGGTCTTTTAGGAAGGAGATGAGGAGAAATTTATTTAGTCAGAGGGTGGTGAGTCTGTGGAATTCTTTGCCACAGAAGGTTGTAGAGGCCAAGTCAGTGGATATTTTTAAGGCAGAGATAGATATATTTTCGATAAGTACAGGTGTCAGAGGTTATGGGGCGAAGGCAGGAGAATGGAGTTAGGAGGGAGAGATAGATCAGCCACGATTGAATGGCGGAGTAGACTTGATGGGCCGAATGGCTCCTATCACATGACCTTATGACAAAAGCTTTGATTCACTTGCCAAGTTAAAGCATGTGAGTTAAACACAAAGGACTTTTGTCCATTTTGATTCCTATTCCCATGTTCCCCATTCATTCACGTGGGCCCCAGTTCCCATGTTCTTTCTAAACCCACCTGGTTCCAACAGCTCCTCTCCCTTGAAACCTAACTTGTTCTTTTCCCCACCCTCCCTTTTAATTTACTGCACCTATGTTCCCACGCTTTCTTTAAACTTACTGGGTTCACTGAAAAAATGTCATTCAGCTGTTTAAAGGACATTTAAAGGGAAAAAATGAATTCAAAGTGGGTTGGAGCATTAATAGACTCACATCGGACAATCCTGAAACTCTATGTAGGAAGGGACAGCAGATTTTGTTTTTTACACCAAAGATAGACACAAAATGCTGGAGAAACTCAGCGGGACAGGCCGCATCGCTGGAGAGAAGGAATGGGTGATGTTTCAGGTCGAGACCCTTCTTCAGACTGCTTCTTCAGTTTGAAGAAGGGTCTCAACCCAAATTGTCACCCATCCTTCTCTCCAGCGATGATGCCTGTCCCCCTGAGTTACTTCAGCATTTTGTGTCAATCTATTCCTAAAACACTGCTGGTCTGGCACCATTGAAATCTCCAGCTTGTTGCATTTCCCTGAGTACTGGATTTATAGGAACTGGAAATAGATATACCCAACTTTCACAATATCGATGAAATGACAAATGATTAACGTTGAGAAACAAAGTGAAGTTAAGATTCTTGTCTCGGGGCACAGAACTATCCTTCACACCAAGATAAATTTTGACGGCAACATTATGCGGCCAGAATCCATTCCACACAGTACCAATGGAAGAGCAGATTAGTGGAAAGCAACAATTTCCTGTCATCAAGAGAGTGCAGAATAAATGCAGAATCCCAATGAAAGAGAAATCTGGGAGAATGCTGATAAAGCACCTCTCCAAAAATGCCTCTGTTTTATGTTGACCTGCTGTGAATTTACAGGCATTTTCTGTATTAATTACAGTGCGTTGTTTGTGAAAAATCATTCTTCACTTGTCACCATATAAAACACATAAGATAAGGGAACAACTACATATTAATTGCACGTATACTAACATGAACAAGTGTATTCTTGTTAATAGTTTGTCTTTTTATTTGAAAAGAAAAATACTCCAGGTATTAATACATGTGATACACAATGGGACCAGAGGATATTATGTAAAATGATGCTCGGACTGGTGGTGGATGGTGCAGAAAAGGTACTATCACTATCAATGTCCTTTGGTCTACCATGGGCTTTCCACAGCACTTTCCAAACATGTCCCATTTGGAAAGCAAAGGTGGCAGGCAGATCTGAATGCATTGAAAGGGCGGTACAGCGGTAGAGTTACTGCCTTACTGCGCCAGAGACCCGGGTTCGACCCTGACGGGTGCTGTCGGAACGGAGTTTGTACGTTCTCCCTGTGACCTGCGTGGGTTTTCTCCGCCTGTTCCGGTTCCCTCCCACACTCCAAAAACATACAGCTTTGTAGGCTAATTGGGTTGGTTAATTGTCCCTAGTGTGTGTGGGATAGTGTTGGTTTGCGGGGATTGCTGGTTAGTGTGGACTCGAAAGGCCTGTTTCCGCTCTGTATCTCTAAACTTAACAAAAGTAAACTAAACTTGCATGCCCTTTTCCAAATGCTCTTTATCCTGCCATGGAAATATATCACCATTCATTAATCTCAATAGAGTTTAGATCTTGAAGCTTCCTCCCAACAACATTAAGTGCATTTACCAGGCAGATGACCAGTGGTTCAAGATGATAGCTCGCCATCACTTTCTCAGGATGATAAGCGCTGCCGTTTCCAATGACACCCACACAAAGTTGATGGTTGAGCGGAATTTTTTGGATTGTGTATTTGCTCTTAATCTCTACCTTTTCCACGGGCCCAAAACCACCCTTGTGATGTTTCAATCAGTGTTACAGAGCGCGAAGAACAGGCAAGGTACAAGCAGTGCAAAATGTTGCTACCAGTGTACGGTGACAACATACTGGTTTTGGATAGATCACAAAGTGCTGGAGTGACTCAGGGGTCAGGATGCATCTGTGGAGCACATGGATAGGCGGCGTTTCAGGTCGAGACCCTTTTTCGGACGCTTATTTTGGAATCATACCTACTTAAATCCCAGTCGATGGCCAAATATAAACTCAATGTGCTGGTGTAATTCAGCGGGTCGGGCAGCATTTCTGGAGAGAAATTAGGTGGGACATTTTGGTTTGGGATCCTTCTTCATACCCAACCAGATACGTCATCCATCGTTTTTCTCCAGAGATGCTGCCTGACCCGCTGAGTTACTCCAGCACTTTGTGTCTACAGTGTAAACCAGCATCTGCATTTCCTTTCTACCCAAATTAAATGGCCAGTTCCATAGTTATATTTTACAAAGAATTCAAATGGTAGTTTATGAAAGAACTTTGTTTGAGTATAGAGAGACGTCGAGGAGGCTAGGACTGGATTCCTTGAAGCGCAGGAAGATACGGATTGATCTTATAGAGGTGTATAAAATCAGGAGAGGAACTGATATGGTAAATACACAGTCTTTTGCCCAGAGGACTTTGGTTTAAGGTGAGGGGAGAAGACATAATAGGAACCTGAGGAGCAACCTTTTTATACAAAGGGTGGTAGATGTATGGAATGAGCTGGCGGAGGAGGTAGTTGAGGCAGGTACTGTCACAATGTTTAAAAAACATTTGTACGGGTACATGGGTTGGATAGGTTTACAAGGATAGGGGCTAAACACAGGCAGGTGGCACTGGTATAGATGGGGTCTGTTGGTAAGCATGGGCAAGTTGGGCCGAAGGGTCTTTTTCCACACGATACTACTCTATGAGAAGGATTCTATTTAATAAAGGATAATGATGGATTGGTTTTGGAGAGAAATGGGCTGTACGGCTTACTTTCCTTTCTCTGGATTTGATCTGTGATGTGTAATGCTGAAACACTTCAAGTTGTAGTTTTTTGACATTGAGCTTGTATTTGAAGTTTAGTACTAATGTACTAAGTTTAGTACGAATGTCGAACTCCCAGACTTCTGGTAAATTAAGAGTGATTCTAAGCCTTTCTCCAGACAATAACATTGCCTTATATAGGTAAATATTTGTTTCAAATGTATTGAGCATGTGAGCAAAACCTCTCTGAATATCAGACCACAATCCCACAAAATAATTCCATCATTTACGTCAAACACAATCGCTTAGTTGAAACATTTTTTAGTACCCTTCCCAAATGTTTGTGGAACTGGTCATACAATGGATGTTGTAGCACTGTGTTTAAGTTACTGGACCACTTTTAAAATATATAGATTTATGGAGTGAAAAGATAATATTCGTAATATTGAACATGGAACTGCCATAAAAACCCATCCAGCTCACTGTGTCTGCAGTACCTTGTGTCCACATTCAGGTCATTAATGTGGACACAAAATCTGCCATCCTTACCTCGTATGGACCACACGTAACTGACTCTTGAACCCTGCTATAAAATGGTTTGGGGATTGTTCGTCAAGGCTGGAAACTAAATACCAGTCAGGCCAGTGATGTCCACGCCCTTTGTATGAAATGTGAGCCTGAGTCTAAAATCCCCAAGCCATTTGGTTGAGTATAGAGATACAGCGTGGAAACAGGCCCTTCGGCCCACCGAGTCCACACTGACCAGCAATCACCCCGTACACTAGCACTATCATGCACACTAGGGACAATTTACAATATTTACTGTAGCCAATCAACGTACAAATCCTTACGTCTTTGGAGTGTGGGAGGAAATTGAAACATGGGGGGAGCGTACAAACTCCATACAGACAGCACCCGTAGTCAGGATCGAACCAGGGTCTCTGGTGCTGTGAGGCAGCAACTCTACCGCTGCACCACCGTGCCAACTCTTGACTGAGGAAAATAGTCTGGCGACGTTGTGCAGGTATTGCCTTAGACGGCACGAACCATGGAACGGAGGTTACCCGTCAGCTGGTCTAAAACGGTGGTGACATATGGTTGCTCATTGGTGAGGCTCTGGTGGTGACGGGAGTCAAACCAGCCTATTGAAGGCGCTCTCAACCACCTGAGATAATTCCACCAATCACCAGTGGAAATTCTGGAAAGTATGTTTAGGGTTTAGAGGTACAGTGAAGAAACAGGCCCTTCGGCCCAATGAGTCCATGCCAACCACAGATGACCCGTACTCTGCTTCCATGTCCTTCACACTAAAAGCCAATTAACTGACAAACTTTATCTTTACATCACTTTAAACTTTAGAAATACAGCATGGAAACAGGCCCTTCAGGCAGGAAACAGGAAACAGGCAGAGAAAGGCCAATTCACAGGATGTTTTCAAGAGAGATTTAGATATAGCTCTTGGGGCTAACGGAATCAAGGGATATGGGGAAAAAGCAGGAACAGTGTACTGATTTAGGATCAGCCATGATCAGATTGAATGGCTCGACAGGCCGAATGGCCTACTCCTGCACCTATTTTTTATGATTTTATGGTTCTATGTTAGAACTGATGTTACCAATAGGCCATGGATCAAATCTGGACCTTCCTCAGTAATTGCTTCCAATAGTTAATAATGCACAATTATGTTTTGCTTTCAACTCTCCCGCAAGATAAGGAGAATGGGCTCCCATTATAGCTTAAAAGACATTTTTATTTGTGTGATGGTCTGCTGATATTTGCTCATTTAATCTGCACTAGAATATAGAAAGATTGCTTCAACGGACCATAATGAATGTACCAGATTAGTAATTTTGCTGGAATTTCTTGTGAAGATGCAGGTCTATTTTTGGAAGTGGAAACTTATTAATAGTTTCATATGGGAACTGCAAGTCCAATAAAATGCAGTTTGTTTTCCAGCTTCCACTGCTTTTCCTTTCCAGGTGTCCCTGCATCACTTGCCAAATCTAGCTTGAGAAAGGATGCACCTAGCCAAATTCTATATCTTTTATTGCAAGCATGTTTTATTTGGATGATGACTTGTTATAGAGTCATAGAGTGATACAGTGTGGAAACAAGCCCTTCGGCCCAACTTGCCCACACCGGCCAACATGTCCAGCTACACAAGCTTGGTCCATATACCTCCAAACCTGTCCTATCCATGTAGCTGTTCAACTTTTTCTTAAACATTGGGATAGTCCCAGCCTCAACTACCTCTTCTGGCAGCTTGTTCCATGCACCCACCACCCTTTGTGTTAAAAAGTTAACCCTCAGATTCCTATTAAATTTTTGCCCCTTCACCTTGAACCTATGTCCTCTGGTCCTAGATTCCCCATGAGACTCTGTGCATCTGCCCAATCTATTCCTCTCATGATTTTGTACACCTCTGTAAGATCACCACTCATCCTCCTCTGCTCCAAGGAATAGAGACCCAGCCTACTCAACCTCTCCCTACAGCTCACACCATCTAGTCCTGGCAACATCCTCGTAAATCGTCTCAGAACCCTTACTAGCTTGGCAATCTCTTTCCTATAACATGGTGCCCAGAACTGAGCACAATATTCTAAATGTGGTCTCACCAACGTCTTATACAACTGTAACATGACCTCCCAACTTCTATACTCAATACTCTGAATGATGAAAGCTTTTTAGCTGCAGAAGAGGTGAGATTTGAGGGAAAATGTACAGGCTTAGGAAAAACAACTTACTTTCATTTCCAACTAACGAATATTCTATTCCCTGCCCACGTGCTGTTAATTCTTGTCTCCACACAACCTATCCTATGTTATTTTGCTCTTGACCACCTTCAGTGAGATTGGCTTTACTGTATTGCACAACCAGGGCTTTAGACTTGTGGCCATAGGATGGAATCTAATTACAGGACATAGATATTTTTGAAAATATGTCACAATGTGTGTGCAAATAATGCCCAATTATCCACAGTGCTCATTAAAAAGTAAATCTGTAGCCTTTGTGAAAATGTACTTTCAAACTTTTCTTTGGTAATTGAGAGCGGGCAGAGTTATTTTTATTGCAATTAAATTATTTGAATGTTGACATCTGTTATTGCATGTGCACTTTCAAATGAATAGAACGTCTGCCCAACAGTAATTCATAAGGATAGCGTCCTTTGAAGATTAAAAATTCACAACGGCCCATGGTTGTTTCTGGGGAGCCTGCAAAAAGCATTCCTGCTCCTCCCTGCCTTGTGTAAGTAAATTATAACTTTCCATCTGGGCTCCACTACAGTTGGACTGTCAGCTGTAACTGAATGTGTGCCGTGCACACTCCACCCAGTGGTATCCACGGATGGTTTTCAAGGTCCCATACATAGCGCAGGAGTACAATTTTCCACTCCAAATACACCCAAGTTTACATAGAAACATAAAAACATAGAAAATAGGTGCAGGAGTAGGCCATTCGGCCCTTCGAGCCTGCACCGCATTCAATATGATCATGGCTGATCATCCAACTCAGTATCCTGTACCTGCCTTCTCTCCACCCCCCCCCTGATCCCTTTAGCCACAAGGGCCACATCTAACTCCCTCTTAAATATAGCCAATGAACTGGCCTCAATTACCTTCTGTGATAGAGAATTCATCAGATTCACCACTCCCTGTGTAATAAAATGATTTTCTCATCTCGGTCCTAAAAGACTTCCCCCTTTATCGTTAAACTGTGACCCCTTGTTCTGGACTTCCCCAACATCGGGAATAATCTTCCTGCATCTAGCCTGTCCAGCCCCTTAAGAATTTTGTAAGTTTCTATAAGATTCCCCCTCAATCATCTAAATTCTAGCGAGTACAAGCCGAGTCTATCCAGTCTTTCTTCATATGAAAGTCCTGCCATCCCAGGAATCAGTCTGGTGAACCTTCTCTGTACTCCCTCTATGGCAAGAATATCTTTCAGTTCAGTGGCCTAAGCATTGATTGTTGAACCTGGGTATGATAGGGATGCCTCTACTCTCGCCGAAATAAAACGGTTTCAGTTTTAGTTTATTGTCAGGTGTGTACCGGGTTACAGTGAAAAGCTTTCCTTGCGTACTGACCAGCCCGGCTATACATGAATACGATCGAGCCATTCACTGTGTTCAGATACATGATAAGGGAATAGAGCTTAGCGCATGGTAAAAAACAATTGTCGCTCCTGTGCTTGGACAGATAGAGAAGGTTAGTTGAACACTGAAACTGCTCAGTGGATCAGGCAACATCTGGAGAAAGAACGAGATGGACATACAAATTCTAGTGGAAGGACAGTCAGAGATAAGGGATGTGGTGGGCGAATGGTGGTATTAGAGTGCTGATGGGCAGAGGAGGAGAGAAGGACAAAAAGGAAAATCCATGGAAGAATAGATAGGAGTTACGGTAAAACAACAGAAGGGGATGATGGTGCAAGATAATAGGGGTGTTATTAAAATAATAGCTGGGTCTAGGTTAGGGAGGGTCCAACAACAGAACCATTAACAGCACCTGCTATCAGGCAAGTGGAAGCAGAGCTTCTGCATATTAAAGTTGTTGAGTGCATTGCTTTTGTCCAGAAGGTGTTGGTGCTGAATCTAAACTTGAGACATTCCCTGAGCTTACAGTGTGTACACTGTGGAAACTGTCTCTTTTAAGATTTAACATCCCCAAATTGATAGTTTAGTTTCATTTAGAGGTACAGTGCGGAAACAGGAAACAGGCCATTTGGCCCACTGAGTCCATGCCGACCAGCGTTCCCTGTACACTAGCACTATCCTATGCACTAGGAACAATTTGCAATCTTTACCAAAGCCAATTAACCTACAACCCTGCACGTCTTTAGTGTGTGGGAGGAAATCGGAGCAGCCGGGGAGATCCTAAGCAGCAGGAGGGAGAACATACAAACTCCGTACAGACAGAACCCGTGTAAATTGCTCGTTCTAAGCTTCCCCCCAGTCTAGTTTCAGTCAAAAACCATTGAATCAAGCATTTTCACAACTAATCTTTATTTTGACAAAACACAATTACAGTTCCAACTACTGTACCTCACAACTGCAGGTTCGATCCTCCTATCTGCCTGATCAAGCCCTCGCTCAAACAGAGACACTCCAGAAGGTCATGCAGTCCTAAGCGCTCTCGCAGAAGATCGACGTAGGACCGCGTGGCAGCGGAATTTTATAGGTCCCCGAACCTTGAGTGGCCGAACTACATGGGGGTAGTCTCTTTACAATCCAATTACAGTTATCGATTAGCCCCATACATGACAGACATTTCCCTAACCCAGTAATACAGCAGCCAATACATTGTATTCAAACAGGACTTCTCGGAGAAAGCAAACATCACAACATTTGCCCTGATATGCAAGAAAACCAGACAAGGCTCAATACCTCATCCAATCAACATTCAGTCAAGTAAAGCTTTGCAATATTATTTGCAATTATTTACAAGGTGTATGTCTGGTTTTCAGTCATCCAATCCATTCTATGCATTTTGCACCTAATTGTCAGGGTCTGCAGATGTTCCTATTCTCTTCCTGCAGTTTAGATCTAAGCTCCAAACAAACTGGAACCATTCTGCAGCTTGTCCCATTTTAACAGAGAGCACTTTCAAATTGACCAAATGGCCTAGCAGCCCTGAAGCCTTTACTCAATTTTAGAGTCCTAGCCTCTCCAATCTGGCCAGGATTAACGCCCATAGTCAGGATCGAGCCTGATTCTCTGGCGCTGTAAGGCAGCAACTCTATCACTGAGCCACCGTGGTGCCCCAATGCTGATTTGATTCCTTATTTTCCCGAAAGAGGCAATCTGCTCAGAGAGAATTATAGGTTTCATAAAACATCAAAGACATAAATATTGGTTTTATGCAACTCAAGGGTCTTGGTGAAATTAATGGTGGTTTGTGTAGATTTGAACTGTGTGATAGGGGTCATTCCAATTGTTAATTTATTGAGCTAGAGGACAGACACTGGCAGAGTGAACTGTCAGAACATAGAACAGTACAGCAAAGGACAGACCCCTCAGCTTACAATGCCTCTGCCAAACCTGATGTAAAGTTATACTAATTTCCTCTGCCTGTTCGTGATCCATATCCTTCCCTTCCCCGCATATCCAAAGCCTCTTAAATCATATCTGCTTCCATCGCCTTCCCTGGCAGCACGTTACAGGAAACAACCACTCTGTGTAAAAACAAAAGTGCCCTGCACATCTCCTTTAAACGATGCCCCTTTGACCTTAATGCTATGCCTTCTAGCCTTTGGCATTTCCACCCTGGGAAAAACGTTCTGAATATCTCATGCCTCTCGTAATTCTATACACTGGTTTTCCCTCAACCTCCAACACTCCAGAGAGAACAAGCCACGCTTGTCCAACCTCTAATACTCGCTAATCCAGGCAGCATTCTAATAAACTTCTTCTGCACTCTCTCCAAAGCCTCAGCATCCTTCCTGTGATGAGATAACCAGAACTGCACACAATACTCTTAAGTGGGGCCAAACCAAAGTTTTGATTTTTTAAAATCACCACCTGCAGCAGGGTGTAATTATCGCATTACATTAATAGTTTCTGAATCTACTGTAAAACAATAAAAGAAAAGCTTGTCTAAACTTTGTAACTTTCAAAACTTGGGATAGCCTCAATTCTTTATCGGCAATTCAGCATGTTTGAAATGTCATCCGTGCTGTAGTGCTGTGCTGTAAAATACACTATACTTGCCCACAGACATAAGTTACCCGGAAATCTCCACTGCAGAGTTGACTCCACACACTCAGGTTAAGAAAAATGTTGATGACTCCATTTTCATAAAGATTCCATTTTACTTAATCTAGGTATCAGCAGTCACAGTGCAAAGCAACACTTGGGGACAGAAGAAACCAGTTTTCAGTATGAAATTAAAAAAAACACTAGTATAAGCAAATTAGTTCACTCGTAAGATATAGAAACCCAGTCATCTATTTCCCTAAAAGCAGCTTATGTAAATATGCCAGACTAAATTATGATTTTGCTTACAAGTCCAAACGTATAATTTTCTTTCAAGGAGCAATGACTGAAATCTGATCTGATCTGAGAGGTGGAGAAATAAGAGAACATCCATTTAAAAGTTCTGCTGTTGCCACTTACAAAGGGATTGGAAAACTGTAAACCCTCGTTATAACGGACCATGGTAGGGGGGGATGTTTCGTTATTGTCCGTTATAACCCAGTTGGGGATTTGTTCCAACCACCTGGTAGTCACTCCGTGAAACAACCTTGCTTTCAAATGTAGGTCCACCACCGATTTTCCGGCACCCTTGGTTCCTGAGCCGATCTGGATTATCCAACATACGGCCTCCAAGAAGGGTCCAACTGTACCTGAACGGTCCACCTAGGCTGGCACGGAGCCATAATGCCAGCCTGCAAAGTCGGCATTGGATCCCCATCGGTTATGGGGATGGATCTTCCGGCTCCGCCCGGGCCGGAGTTCCAGAATCCCGGCTGTAGGGGGGGAAAGTCAACCCGTCAATCGGTGCGGAAGTCCAGGTGACGTGGAGATTGGCTGCCTCACCCGGCGTAGACGCCACATTTTTGCGGAGACTTCTGGGGAGGATTTCAAGTAGGCAATGTAATTTTATGGTCATACTGTAGTGATAGGAGTGGAATTAGGCCATTCAGCCCATCAAGTCTACTCCGCCATTCAATCATGGCTGATCTATCTCTCCCTCCTAACCCCATTCTCCTGCCTACCCATAATCTCTGACACCTGTACTCATCAAGAATTTATCTATCTCTACCTTACAAATATCCACTGATTTGACCTCCACAGCTTTCTGTGGCAAAGAATTCCACAAATTTACCACCCTCCGACTAAAGAAATTGCTCCTCATCTCCTTCCCAAAGCAACGTTCTTTAATTCTGAGGCTATGACCTCTAGTCCTAGACTCTCCCACTAGTGGAAACATCCTCTTCACATGCACTCTATCCAAGCCTTGCACTGTTCGATACATTTCAATGAGGTCCCCCCCCCTCATTCTTCTAAACTCCAGCGAGTACAGGCCCAGTGCCATCAAGCTCGTGCTGATCGTATGTTAACCCTTTTATTCCTGGGATCATTCTTGGATCCTCTCCAGAGCCAGCACATCCTTCCTCAGATACGGTGCCCAAATTTGCTCACAATACTCCAAATGTGGCCTGACCAACGCCTTAGAGAACCTCAGCTGGATTAAAGTAGGTGTCGGACCATGATTGCTGCAACATCAGTGTTGGACCTGAACAAAGTTCTTTTGAACAGCTAAACATGTGTTACCCACATGCGTACAAGCTAAACATTCCTATCTTCTCAGCTGTAATTGCCATTGTCAAGGGGAGGTTGTTTTTTTTTTAATGCTTGGATAAGAGCTATTCATTTCCAAAAGATCCCACAGAGTGGCTAATCATTATGAGACCAAATTAAGTGATAAAGTGTATCTTTTTTCTCTCCCAAGATCACTCTCCCACTCTCGCTACAGATGCCTTATTTGCTGTTTCCGAAAAGACTATTTTGAGCGTACTAAATGTGTGCACAATAAAACTGACAGAGTATATGTAAGCTATGTCTTCTTACAATGCAGGCACTTAAGAATCTATAAAAAAAGATTATGCATGCAGAGTAGCCATAACATGATAGCAGATGTTGTCAGAGGCTCAGGGTGATCGGTGTTGGTTTCCTGGATTTGAATCAAAAAGAGTTTAGAAATTGGAAAGCAAAACAAAATCCACAGATGGGATCGGAGAGGAAATCAACCCTACTCAAAATACCCAGCAAGTAAGGCAGCATCCGTGGAGGAAGAAACAGCTCATGTTTTAGGTCAATGATACAAATCAGAATGAAAAAATGTTTGAAATCAAGAATGTTTTGAGTTGCAAAGAGGAGGGGTGGAGAGAATAAAGAGAATGTATGTGATGGAGTGGAGATTTAGATGTATTAACCTGCTCCTGTTCTGTTTAGGTACATACAACATTTTTTGTGCATTCTATTTCACTGGAATTGCACCCATTTCTGAAGGAAGTCCCATCCATTATTGGGCCTGGTACCTCCACATGGGTGACTTGCACATATGATATCTTCATCAATATTGATTCATCTCATCAAGAACGTGCAGCATCTTTCACAACCTCACTGTCCCATCCCAGAATATTTCTGAAGTGCAAATGGACACAAAATGCTCAGCGAACTCAGTGGGTCAAGCAGCATCTCTGGAGAACACGGATAGGTGGCATTTCGGGCTGGTACCCTCTTTCAGATTGAGGAAGGGTCCTGACCCAAATTGGCACTTGTCCATGTTCTCCAGCGATGCTGCCTAATATGTTGAGTTACTCAAGCACTTTGTATTTGGGATGCGGCATTAAATTCATGCAGGGTAAAACCCCGGAAACTGTACTAATATCCTATTCTGGTGCCACAGAATAGGATATTAGTACAATATTGACAAAATTGCAAGAAGAACTCTCCATCCCTGCTTCATAACAGTGCTATGAACCCTTTTGCATTTATCAGTCACTGTAACAGCTCACTTGAAAATCAGTATTTGAGAAGCTGCGATATCCATTAACACTGCAACATTAGTGTCAGCTAGGTTTACGTGGCCATGTATCTGAAGTAGAATATGAACTCACAGCCCTCTGATTTGATCAAAATGTGCTTATTTCTATATTTTCTTTCTCTTTGAAAGCCTGATTTTATGGAAAGGTGTATTTATTAATTTTCAGTCACAGATGGGAATATTTGTAGACTAAATTTGTCCAAGCTGTATTTAGAAATCTCATTTAAGGGAAGTTTACAAAAAGGTGTTTATGCGCCACGTCTGTTAGTACATTGAATGTGTTCATTTCACTGTGAAACCTTGGTGTGTTAATGCCTCCTCTGACCACAGTAGAAATGAGCTGTTCATAAATTGCCTAGGTTTCCATTGTCCATAGCATACATCCATTGACTGACGCTGCCCAGAGCATGCATGATCAATGATCAGAAAGCATGAAAAAAGAAAATGTGAGCCTTCCAAGGAACGTACAATTTGTTCTCTCATGAATACCACACACCTCATTTAATCTCCTGATGAAAGAAAAAAACGGTTTTCAAGTTAAATCAAGCATAATTCCCAGACCATTCCTGGAGCTGACTCTAATCTGAGCCATTGCTATGATTAACATTATTGCTATGATATTATCTCCTCCAAGACCATCATCAACATCATATTCAATTGTATCAGGCTAAACATATAATCGATCATTGCATCCTCTTTCTAAATGAACACAAAAATTAAGAACACAATAATAACAAATTGATGTTAATCATTTAAAAATTGTTTTATGATCATCATTACAATTACCATCTCTTTCATAAGGTCATAAGATAGGAGCAGAATTGGGCTATTTGGCCAATCAAGTCTACTCTGCCAATCAATCATGGCTGATCTATCTTTCTCCTGCCTTCTCCCCATAACCTCACCCACCGCAGCCGATCCCACCTTTCTTGGATTGTAAAAAAAAATGCATTTGATTTGTCTTCGTTCAAGCATCTTAGTTTTACACTTGTGCCCTGGAGTTTTTTATTCAGGGGCCACATCAGGTTATCTGCTTAATCCACTAGCTTGGCTTCTTGACACTTTAGGAACATGGATTAGGCTGATCTCCAAATCTTTTCTCAGTTACAAACTTCTGCTGTATGACTGTGACCTTGTAGCTTAGAGCCTTCCACGCCAGAATTTTCCCTTGTAATCCCCTGTGAGCCTTTGCCGATAAATTAATCTCCTAAAAGGAAAATATCCAAGGTGGCCAACAGTATTTTGAAAGTACCTCCATCCCAAAGATCTACGTGAGACATGAACAACGTATTTAAGTTATAGCCAGATACTGTCATAGAAAGATAGAAAAAAAGGTGCAGGAGTAGGCCATTTGTCCCTTCAAGCCAGCACCGCCATTCAATATGATCATGGCTGATCATCCAAAATCAGTACCCTGTTCCTGTTTTTTCCCCATATCCCTTGATTCCTTTAGCTAAATCTAACTCTTTCTTGAATATATGAAACTGCATTTCGTTGTCTCTGTACTGTACACTGAAATGCATTTCGTGCGACAATGACAATTAAAATTGAATCTGAATCTGAATTGAATATATCCAAGTGAATTGGCCTTCTGTGGCAGAGAATTCCAGATTCACAACTCTCGAGATGTACCAAAGTTCACTGAAATAACGGTCGATGGCACCTTGATATTAATAGAAGATATTTAGAAATCATTGCATTCAGTTGTTTTTCTTAGATATAATGTTTCCATCTTTTGATGCAGACACCTTTACCAGTTAATATTCCAGTGTGCATGAACCTTCCATAATTTTTCATACTATTGTTATAATTATCACACCGACACTAGATGCTTTCAATGGCAAGTACAATACGTACTATGCTGCTCATCGTAGTCTGGGCCCCAAACAGCAATCAGTGCCACTTCTCTGGTCATTGCCCATGAGTTAAAGCTCTGTCAAGTTTTTTTTTTATCCTGTTGCTGTGAGTTTTAAATCAATGCCACAGATTCCATTAAATCTTCATCATTAGCATCATATATGAAACATTTTTGGATGCTTCCCAAAAATCCTAATCAATCCCTACTGGATAACTCTAATACCCTGGACACTTCCCTCTCCATAAGATCTGCCAGTAGTTATCGCTGCTGCCTTCTAGTTCCAGCGACTTGTTCAATCCTAACTACAGATGGAGTTAGGATTCTCCCAATGACAGTCAATGGTCAATGGTGTGTCCATTGTCACATGTGCGAAGTGCAAACGCACAGTGAAATTATTTTCTCACAAACAGTCCAGTAGAGTATTGTCATACCTATGCACATTTCCCATGAGCAAATTGTACAGAAATAGTCCATGGATCCCACGTGCAAGAGGTGCCATGTTTAGGCGCCATTTTCAGAGTCCAGTCCACGCTCTAGTTCTTATGAGCGGTGCCCGATCCAGGCAAACACCAGGGCATGGATTTCCCTCTGATTCTCTGGTTTCCTTCAGCATCCCGAAGACACGTAAATGACCCCATTTATCAGTGAGAACTGGACTAGCTGTGCTTCAGTCCTACTGATCTTAACACTGCAAAATACTACACTTAACTTTTATTTACTTCAGGCCAATGGATTTCAAAATCCTTTTTGATTTTTTTTTTACATTGCTTACGTGGGGAATAGTTTACGTGGGGACATTTTTTTTTTACATAGTCCGCTTATGTGGGGGAAAAACTATTGGAAACAAACAACTTCTAAATAACCATCAGTTTTAGTGACTGGTTATTTGACATACATGCAAATAACCACTCGATGTGGGGAAGAAGAGTTAACTAGTTCTGATTTTTGGGGTTGAAATTCTATCTGACCATCATTTTTTCTTAACAGTGGTGTGCCATCAGAGGGATTAGATTACAATCTCTATTGCTGACCGCGCTCTGAATAAGAGTGGTTGTGGTGGGCAAAGTATATACTTAACTTGCCCGAATAAGCTTCAAAACCACCACAGATATGAAAATTAAACTGCCTCTCTGGGAGATGGGAAAACACAAAATGTGCACATGAAAGAGATGGGGGAACGACATGATTGTAATGATAGTCATAAAACTGAGAGAGAACAAACAGCTCTAAGCACACTACTTGAAGACATGTGTGGTAAATTGGATTAGTAAGTATGCAGATGATACCAAGATAGGGGGTGTTGTGGATAATGAAGAGGATTTCCAAAGTCTACAGAGTGATTTAGGCCATTTGGAAAAATGGGCTGAAAGATGGCAGATGGAGTTTAATGCTGATAAATGTGAGGTGCTACACCTTGGCAGGACAAATCAAAATAGGACGTACATGGTAAATGGTAGGGAATTGAAGAATACAGTTGAACAGAGGGATCTGGGTATAACCGTGCATAGTTCCTTGAAGGTGGAATCTCATATAGATAGGGTGGTAAAGAAAGCTTTTGGTATGCTAGCCTTTATAAATCAGAGCATTGAGTATAGAAGCTGGGATGTAATGTTAAAATTGTAAAAGGCATTGGTGAGACCAAATCTGGAGTATGGTGTACAATTTTGGTCGCCCAATTATAGGAAGGATGTCAACAAAATAGAGAGAGTACAGAGGAGATTTACTAGAATGTTGCCTGGGTTTCAACAACTAAGTTACAGAGATAGGTTGAATAAGTTAGGTCTTTATTCTCTGGAGCGCAGAAGGTTAAGGGGGGACTTGATAGAGGTCTTTAAAATGATGAGAGGGACAGACAGAGTTGATGTGGACAAGCTTTTCCCTTTGAGAATAGGGAAGATTCAAACAAGAGGACATGACTTCAGAATTAAGGGACAGAAGTTTAGGGGTAATATGAGGGGGAACTTCTTTACTCGTTGTCTCTGTACTGTACACTGACAATGACAATTAAATTGAATCTGAATCTGATCTGACTCAGAGAGTGGTAGCGGTGTGGAATGAGCTTCCAGTGGAAGTGGTGGAGGCAGGTTCATTGGTATCATTTAAAAATAAATTGGATAGGCATATGGATGAGAAGGGAATGGAGGGTTATGGTATGAGTGCAGGCAGGTGGGACTAAGGGAAAAAAGTTGTTTGGCACGGACTTGTAGGGCCGAGATGGCCTGTTTCCGTGCTGTAATTGTTATATGGTTATATGTTGGAGCAGTAGTTTAATTTAGTTTAGAGATACAGCGTGGAAACAGGCCCTTCGGCCCACCGAGTCCGCGCCGACCAGCGATCCCCGCACACCCACGATAGCCTACACACACTAGGGACAATTTTACAATTATACCAAGCCAATTAACCTACAAACACTGTATGTCTTTGGAGTGTGGGAGGAAACCGAAGATCCCGGAGAAAACACACAATGTCAGGGGGAGGACATACAAACTCCATACAGACAGTACCCGTAGTCAGGATCGAAACGGGGCCTCTGGCAATAAAGTGTCATTTATGTTAATCGACAAAGAAGTAGAGGCCTGCATTACTGTAGTCCTTTCCAAAGCATGTTACAGCAAATGATGGTTACTCCCTGTTTTAAGCATCACAACTGCCAGATGGTCCTGAGCATGGTCCCACAAATAGCAATGTTCTAGTGAGCTGATAATCTATTTAAAAAATGACACTGGCCAGAAAAGCACAGTGGTCTCTCAGTTGCCTGCCAGCCCCTATTTTTGTTTATCAAATCTCCAGAGTAGATTTTGACCCCCACTATTATTTCTGACTCAGAGGTATTACCAGCCAAAAGAGTCACAGCTACCAATTAAAGAGCAAGGGTTTAATTTTATTATTGACATATGTACCGAAATACAGTGAAAGGATTTGTTGTACATGCTATCCAATCAAATCAGATAATACCATGCATAAATACGATTAGACAAAACTCAAGGTAGGGCAAAGGGGAAGATGCAGAGTGCAGAATATAGCTCTCAGCATTTTAGCACACTGTTCCAGCGACAAAGTCCAATGTCTGCAATGGGGTGGAGGTAAATCGGACAGTACCCTAGCATGGAGGGACCATTCAGAAGCCTGATTACAGAGGGGAAGAAACAAATGCTGGAGTAACACAGCGGGTCAGGTAGCATCTCTGGAGAAAAAGGGCCGGTGACATTTCAGGTCGGGACCCTCCTTCCGACCCAAAACATCATCAATCCTTTTTTCCCAGAGATGCTCCCTGACCCTCTCAGTTACTCCAGTACTTTGTGTCTAGCTCCGGTATAAACTGGCATCTGCAGTTCCGTTCTACACTAGGAGGCACGGTGGCGCAGCAGTAGAGTTGCTGCCCTACTGCGCTTGCAGCACCGCAGACCTCGGTTCTCCCCGTGACCGCGTGGGGTTTCTCCGATATCTGCGTTTTTTTCCCCCACACTCCAACACACACGTACAGGTATGTAGGTAAATTGGCTTGGTAAATGTAAAAAATTGTCCCTAGTGTGTGTAGGATAACGTTAATTTGTGGGAATCACTGGTCGGCGAGGACTCGGTGAGCCGAAGGGCCTGTTTCCGCGCTGTATCTCTAAACTAAACGAAACAAGCTGTTCCTGAGTCTGGCGGTGCACACTTTCAAGCTTCCCTACCTTCTGCCTGCCGGGAGGGGGAAGAAGAAGGAATGACTGGAGGTGAGACAAGTCTTTATTTTAACTCCGAGAAGAGCACCGGCCGGCTCATAAAGACTTAAACCTCTGTTAAGGCTGAACTACCCACTCTCTCACTTAAGTTCCGATCAGCAGCCTCTCTTTCCGACTCTCACATTAATCAAGTAGATCTATAAACCTCTTTCAAGCTCGCCATTCTTCCTTTCAACAGTTATTCATTCACTGCTTTGCAAGAGCTTAAGCACACAACGTTTTTCTCATCCCTAACCCTGCTCGGGATGTGAGTTTTGTGCCATTTCCCAGAAGGACGACAGATGTGTGAAATAAGCTGTCAGGCAGGGAAATTGAAAACAATGATTTAAAATAAAAGTAACCCACGAGACAATTCGATATATTCCAAAGAGCCAAGGGGAAACATTTCGAGATGGTTTAAGTGTGCTGGGTTGTTAATTTAGGTAAGTATTTGTTTTCTTGAAGCTTTATGTGTAAAAAAATGGGAAGTTGAGTAGAATTATAGAACAGAAATAGAACATTTGCAAGAAGTCTATTCCAGTGTGCTTTATTTTTAATTTATTTCTTCATTTGCAGGATGCCGACATCTCTGGCAATGCTAGCATTTATTATCAACCAATAACTAGAGAGCAGCCCATCTAACTCATTGAAGACCCTCTGACTATCACTATCTTTGATCAGACTTCACTGCTTTATCTAAACGTTATTCACATTATTCCCATTATCATGTGTCTGTACACTGCAGATGGATTGATTGTAATCATGTATTGTCTTTCCGCTGACTGGTTCGCACACAACAAAAGCTTTTCACTGTACCTCAGTTCACGTGACAATAAACTAAACTCAAACTCAAACTATCCCTTGCTGCCTCATGAACTGAGGAAGCAGTCAAAATGCAATCACACGAGTGGGTCTGAAATTACATGCAGGCCGGACCCAGTAAGGCCGGCAGAGTTCCAAAGAACATTAATGCTTCACTGGTTCAATCATACTTTTTTGACATGTGTATCTCAGTACAGTGATTTTTTGTTGGTGCATACAATTCAGTGATGATCCAGCTATACATTAGGCATGATCATACTAAGTATAAGTGTGAAAGATAATAAGCCGCATAGTCACTTGACAAGAGTCACCATGTTTTAGCAAAGGTCTGGAACCAACGGTGCTGGAAAATCGGTGGTGGATCTGTAGTAGGTTCCACCTACTCACCACTGGTGGAGTAACATCTGGAGTAACAAGTAGTGCCGAGAGTCTTACATTTGTGACAACAGTGCTTGGCCCCCGTCTGATGTCACCGATTCCTTTTTTGCAGAAACCTTATGTTTGTAAAATTCCTGGATGCACCAAGAGGTACACAGACCCGAGCTCACTCCGGAAACACGTGAAGACCGTGCACGGGCCAGACGCCCACGTGACGAAAAAGCACCGCAACGACGTGCATCCGAGGCCGCCACCAGCCAAAGAGCCCGGAGACCACGATGTGGCCTTCGGCCACGGTAACAGGGTGTCTGGGGAAAAGGCAGAAGCCAACAGCACCAGTGGAGGCTTGGAGGACAACCTGCAAATGAAAACCATCAAGACCGAAAACTCTGTGGTAAGAGCACTAAAACACTGGCTCGTGACAAATAGGAAAGGTGACACAACCATTAATTGCAAGCCTCCATGCAATTAGATTTGGCAATGAAGATATTATTATCATAAAACTATCCATTGCAGAAAGACACCATTGGCCCTGCCAGGCCCATGAGTGTTAATTAATTGTAATCCAGAAAGAAAATATGATCAGTGTAGATACCACATTGAAGTACTAAATATTGTAAAGTTAATTACTCGTATTGGGGAATCATGTGATTTACTACTATTATTTAACCAATATATTTTCCAGTCTTATTCCTAACATTTGCTCTGTCAAGCCAAATCTGTTGCTGTCATATCCCATGCTCTGTGGGTAGTATGGTGGTGCAGTCATAGAGTTGCTGCCTAACAGTGCCAGAGACTTGGTTCGTTCCTGACTGCAGGAGCTGTCTGTGTGGAGTTTGTATATTCTCCCTGTGACCACGTGTGTTTTCTCCGGGTACTCCGGTTTCCTCCCACACGTCGAAGACATACAGCTTTGAAGGTTAATTGGCTTCTGTAAATTGTAAATTGTCCCCAGTGTGTAGGATAGTGCTGGAGTACGAGGTGATCGCTGGTCGGCATGGACTCGGTGGGCTGAAGGGCCTGTTTCCACGCTGTATCTCTAAAGTCTAATAACTTTGACGTAGCGATCAATACCAGGATTGAGAATGTTTTTATTTGTACAGTTAAGAGGCAGAAATATCCGGCATCCCTACTCAGTACAACAGAACTCAGGCAGTTGAACAAGAAGTCAGCTGCAATAGTGTCTGAACTTCATTGGATTCCAAACACAGCCACATAGGTCAGGAGCGTGCTGACCCACATTATGTGATTAGCGGGTAATTCTCTCTGGAGCTTTCAACTAAAGAGAACCACAATATAGGATGCTAGCTATTGGATTTCCAGTGTGTCCTGCTTCTGAACAGACCTATGGGCATAAATCTGATTTATTAGCGGCCACGGAGGTGCAGCGGTAGAGTTGCTGCATTGCTTACATCGCTTGCAGCGCCGGAGACCCGCGTTCGATCCCAACTACGGGCGCTGTCTGTACAGAGTTTGTACGTTCTCCCCGTGACTGCGTGGGTTTTCTCCGAGATCTTCAGTTTCCTCCCACACTCCAAAGACGTACAGGTGTGTAAGTTAATTGGCTTGGTGCATGTGTAAATTGTCCCTAGTGTGTTTAGGATGGCGTTAATGAGCGGGGATCGCTGGTCGGTGTGGAATCGGTGGGCCGAAGGGCCTGCTTCTGAGCTGTATCTCTAGATTAAACCTGACACTATTTAGATATGCAGTTTTATGTCATGCCATGGAAGGGAGCTCCCCTAATGCATGCTCACGTTGGACAGGGTTTGTGCCTGAAATTGGGTCAAGACTTCTGAAGGAATTCAAGCACAGAAGTTCATAAGTGATAGGAGCAGAATTAGGCCATTCAGCCCATCAAGTCTACACCGCCATTCAATCATGGCTGATCTATCTCTCCCATACTGCCTTCTCCCCATAACCACTGTAACCTGTATTAAACAAGAATCTATCCATCTCTGCCTTAAAAATATCCATTGATGGCCTCCACAGCCTTTTGTGGCAATGAATTCCACAGATTCATCACCCTCTGACTAAAGTAATTGCTCCTCATCTCCTTCCTAAAGAAATGTCCTTTCATTCTGAGGCTATGACCTCTGGTCCTAGATTCTCCCACTCGAGGAAACATCCTCTCCACATCCACTCTATCCGGGCCTTTCACGGGAAAGGCTGTAGAATGAATAGCCCCTGATCCTATCAAAAAGACGTGGGCTTTTACCATGACATTTCCAGCCATTCCTTTGGTGACCCTTTAATTGGGAAGGTATGGCTACAGTTACTGGGATCAAGGGATATCAAATTGAACGCCCCAGGATCAGACAAAAAGTCAAATAAGGTGAGAGGAGAACTACCAAAGTCTCCTCACACTTAAATTAAATAAATGTTGTTAGCCTGCAGCTGCTGTAGACCGAGGTGTTTTGCTTCTGCCTCAGGGACAGACCCCAGAGACAGACCCCAACCTCATTTAGACATGGATGATGGGCCATCATACTGCTTCCTTGAATGCACCCCTCAATTCTTTGAAGGAACGGACATTAGATTTCTGAAATAAGATCACAAAATGTTGCAAATACTAAGCTGGTCAGGAGAGCTAAAGTTGTGTCAGCTTCATGTTCCGGTGGCAGAGTGGTAGAGTTGCTGCCTCACAGCGCTAGCGACACGGGGTCGCACCTGACTACGGGTGCTGTCCGTACTGTGTACGTTCTCCACTTGATCTGTGTGGGTTTGTAGGTTAATTGGCTTAGTATAATTGTAAATTGTCCCCAGTGTGTAAGATAGCGTTAGTGTGTGGGGATTGCTGATCGGTGCGGAGTCGGTGGGACAAAGGGCCTGTTTCTGCGCTGCATCTCTCAACTAAACTAAAGAATCTTTGAGGAACTTGTAATCCGATTGAATGCAGTGTCTCTTAATTGTTTTGTGTTTTACACGTGTGGAAGAATGCAAAACTAACCCACTGTGTGTCTTTACTAACCAACTAACCGTGTTTCTTCCTCTTCTTCCACTGCCTACACATGTTTGTCGCCTCTCATCTTCTTTCCTTCCTCACTGTGCCTTCCTAAGGACAGTCGGTACTAAGGTGAGCAAAGCAAAAGTTACCCAAGCCACTGTAAACTGTCTTTCCTTTTGACTGAACAACACTTCAGTCATTATAAGAGTAAACAGCTTGGAATTGCCGCGGGACTTTGTGAGCACCCGCCGGGGCTCCAACACCAAGACCCGGTGCTTGGCCTTGCATCACCCGGCGTGGCTTTAATGGCTGCGGGACATTTAACATCGCCCGCTGGGGGCTTTGACTCTCTTTGACTCCCTGGGGGGGAGAGGGAAGTGCCTAATATTCTATTTGCATCACCTAAAGTCTTCTTGTTTTCAATTGTGTTGTGTCTTGGGTCACAGCCTAAAGTTGTAGGACTGCAAAACGACATTCTATTTGATCAACGTCCAAACCAAATAAATGTGCACGTCGATTGTTTGATTGCATTAGTCGAAACCCTTTGGCGGTGCCTCACCACGTGAAGGTCTTCTTCAATCTGGCGTGCACAGCCCCTTGTTCTATTTGATCATCCATTTTGCACGTCGAGTTGATTGCATTAGTCGAAACAGGGCGGACCACGTGAAGGTTGCAATCTTCCACCCCATCACCTGAAGTAAACTTACCACGATTAAATCCAGTCATTATAAGAGTAAACAGCATAGAATGCTTTGGGGGAGAGGGAGGTGATCCATTGCACTTGTGCTGCATCTTTGAGAGACTGCATGTTGAGAGTTCATTATTGTGATTAACTATTTGTCCGATTTTATGAACTTCCTATTCCCTTTTGATTAATAATGCATTGTGTGGTGACTGCTAATGTTGCCCTTAACCTTGCTGTCAGTAGGTACACAAAACTGCCTTAGGCAATTTGGCCTGGGCGACACTATGATGTAGCGAGCATAGCTGCTGCCACACAGTTCCAATAACTTCAGACCATGTCTATGTTTAGTTTCCACGTTCTCCCTGTAACAGCGTGGGCTTCCTCTGGGTGCTCCAATTTCTTCCCACATCCCAAAAACTGGTGGGTCAGTGGGTTAATTGAACGCCGTAATATACTGCTCAAGTGTAGGCGAGTGGTAAACTGTGTGGGTTGATGGGAATGTGGGTTAAGTAGGTTGAAGGGAAAATTGGTCAGGAGACGGGAAGAGACTGGCACTGATTTGATGCACTGAATTAGCTTCCATTTATGTGGTAAGGAAGTTCGGTAATTGCTCCCACTACGGTAGACGTGCATCAGGACTCTGCTTGGCCTCACCTGGGGTTAAGATCTTTCCCTCGTGGCGAATCGTGATAATTTGCGCTGAACTTCTTTGTTTAAAAAAAACATGGAATCAAACTTGGAATGCTTAACAGCTTTAAATTAAATCAGAGCATCTCATGGTCCTTATGAAAATATTTTGATATGAAGGTTGGAAAGGGAGTCGGAATTTAAGAGGAATGACCTGACATAGGAAGACTGGCATGTACAACTTGATCCCTGCTCGAATGGATGAGACCTAGCAGAGTGGGGTAATTTCTCAAAGAAGCACAGGAGGACAAAATGGAAGCGAAGAAGGTTTATGAAGGAGGAGAAGGGGTAATTAGGTGAAGGGGAAGGAGAAACGGAGGTTTTTTTTTGTGGATGTAGTAATGCCAGCACAGTTCAGTTGGACTGAAGGCCTTTTTCTGACAATCATTTCCTCAAGTTCATAGGTTCTATAGACAATAGGTGCCCGAGTAGGCCATTTGGCCCCTCGAGCCAGCACCGCCTTTCAATAGGATCATGGCTGATCATCCACAATCAGTACCCCGTTTCTGCCTTCTCCCCATATCCCCTGACTCCGCTATATTTAAGAGCCCCACCTAGCTCTCTCTTGAAAGCATCTAGAGAACTGGCCTCCACCATCCTCTTGGAGCAGAATACATAGAAACATAGAAAATAGGTGCAGGATGAGGCCATTCGGCCCTTTGAGCCAGCATCGCCATTCATTGTGATCATGGCTGATCATCCCAAATCAATAACCCGTGCCTGCCTTCTCCCCATATCCCTTGATTCCATTAGCCCCTAGAGTTCTATCTAACTCTCTCTTAAATCCATCCAATAATCTGGCCTCCACTGCCCTCTGTGGCAGGGAATTCCACAAATTCACCACTCTCGGGGTGAAAACGGTTTTTCTCACCTCAGTCTTAAATGACCTCTGGACTCGCCCAACATTGGAAACATTTTTCCTGCATCTAGCTTGTCCAGTCCTTTTATAATTTTATATGTTTCTATAACATCCCCCCTCATCCTTCTAAACACCAATGAATGCAAGCCTAGTCTTTTTAATCTTTCCTCATATGACAATCCTGCCATCCCAGGGATCAATCTCATGAACCTATGCTGCACTGCCTCAATCACAAGGATGTCCTTCATCAAATTAGGCCCATCAAGTCTACTCCGCAATTCGGCCCATCAAGTCTACTCCTAATTCAGTCATGGCTGATCCATCTTTCCCTCTCAACCTCATTCTCTTGCCTTCTCCCCATAACCCCTGACACCCTTACTATCAAGAAATTGTTAATCTCCCCCTTAATAAATATCCATTGACTTGGCATCCACAGCATCTGTGGCAGTGAATTCACCACCCTCTGACTATAGAAGTTCCTTCTCACCTTCTTTCTAAAGATATGATGGCCTCAAGAAGGGTAAACCTGTAGAATTCATGGCAGAATATCATGACTGAACCATCACCAGTTGTTCAGTATTATTTCCTTGATTGCACCAGTGTGTTCACTTCAAGCCTTCCTCTCTTGAGGTACATCTCAGATTGCCATTGCAGAGGTCACTTCAGGAGACCTTAGTTCTCTGACCTTCCCCCTTCAACCTTATTCCAACTAGACCCTGAGACTAAACCAAGGGTCAGAGCCATGGGCAGCCATGGAAAAGTACACACACCCCACATACCAGTTCTTGACCTCCAACGAAAATTCCAAGCTCGGACACACCGATGACAGTATTAATGAGTAGCATAAGGTTTCTTTAATGAGTGGCTAAACAGCATCCCCCTCCTGTAGATAGACACAAAATGCTGGAGTAACTCAGCGGGGCAGGCAGAATCTCTGGAGAGAAGGAATGGGTGACGTTTTGGGTCGTGACATCACCCATTCCTGTCTGCCTGTCCCGCTCAGTTACTCCAGCATCTTATGTCTATCTTCGGTTTAAACCAGCATCTGCAGTTCCTTCCAACCCCTCCTGCAGAGTGTGGGAGATCAGGCAAGCTCCTGGTGTCCCTGGTGACTACAACTCTAAGGGAAGTGTGCCCAGATGTAGCTCTTGACTACCATTCATATGGCATCTGAAGAAGGGCCTTGTCCCGAAACGTCACCCATTCCTTCTCACCAGAGATGCATTTTGTATCTATCTTCCATTCATATGGCATGGACAGGTTTGACCAAAAGGGCCCAATTCTGTGCCATACAGTGATATGATTCTACTGATATCTAGGGTTAGCACTCATTGTTCTTAATTATTGGTGTTATTATTAGATTATCCATTTCACATTTCCCTCACTAGTTTTGCCTTGGACTTTAAAAAAAAATCTCTTGCCTTGGACTTTAAAAAAAAAAACATACCATTGGCATCATTCCTACTTGCTCGAGAATCCAATTGTGATCGAGGACATTTGCCAACATCATTCCCTCCCCACCCTGTTCCTACACAAAAAAGCTCCTGTTTCCATCTAGAATTTAGAGATCAGGGGATTTGGTGTTTTTAAAGTTTGGACAGGCTAACCCCTTTTTCCCGATGACACTGGGGTCACAGCTTAAGGATTGGGGAAATCTTTAAACCTGGTCAACTTAAGGTGCTGAATCTCTGGAACTTTATACAACTAATTTAAGTTAGATGGGCTCTAGTGGGGGGGTATGGAGAGAAGGCAGTCTCTGAATTTGTCTTTATGTGGCGGAAAGGGCCAAACTTTAAATGTTTCTAGTAAAAGTGCAGTCCAACATGAATTTGCTTCCACATTGCAAGTTTTGTTTGTGTGACCAGCAATGAATTTTTACCATTCTATCTCTGAGCCAGGGAGGCTAGAAAGGTATGAAAGAATAACGAAAGTGAACACAGTTGCTCTACTACATACAGCTAAACTTCATATTAATACTGCAAACAGAAGAGTTTGACATAATTGCATTGTTTTCTCTGAAACGTCAGAGGTTGAAGGGAGACCTGATAGAAGTAGATAAAATTGTGAGGGATATAGATAGGGTAGACAGCCAGAACCTTTCCCCCCCAGGATAGAAAGGCTTGGATGGAGTGGATGTGAAGAGGATGTTTCCATTCTTGGGAGAGTCTAGGACCAAAGGTCATAGACTCAGAATTAAAGGATGTTCTTTTGGGAAGGAGATGAGGAGAAATTTCTTTAGACAGAGAATCTGTGGAATTCTTTGCTACAGAAGGCTGTGGAGGCCAAGGCAGTGATTATTTTTAAGGCAGAGATCGATAGATTTTTGATTAGTACATGTTATGGGGAGAAGGCAGGGGAATGGGGTTAGGAGGAAGAGATAGATCAGCCATGATTGAATGGCGGAGTAGACTTGATGGGCTGAATGGCCTAATTCTACTCCTACTCCTTATGACCTAATATCAAAGACTAGAGGGCATAGCTTGTGCTTGTACGAGGGGCAAAGTTTAAAGGAGATGTGTGGGGCAAGTTTTTTTACGCAACTGGTGGTTGTGCACAGAACACACTGCCAGGGGTGGTGTGGAGGCAAATACGCTAGGAGCTTTTAGATATGATAGAGGCTTTTAGATAGGTACATAGATACATGGATGTGCAGAGAATGGGAGGATATGGATTATGTGGTAGTTGAGGCCAGTTCATTGGCTATCGATGGCTGTCGGAAGGGAGAGTGTACGCTGGCGCGGTTTAGCTTCTGCTGCTCTCTCTTCACATTGTGTTTTTGATTTTTTTTGTCTTTGGATCGAATTCTGTCTTTAATTTGTGTACTGGTGATGTCTTTATTATTTATTTTACTCCGATTATATGTTTTTTTACTCTTGTTAAATTCTGTAAGGTGTCCTTGAGACTTTTGAAAGGCGCCCACAAATAAAATGTATTATTATTATTATTATAATATTTAAGAGGGAGTTAGATGTGGCCCTTGTGGCTAAAGGGATCAGGGGGTATGGGGGTATGGAGAGAAGGCAGGTACAGGATACTGAGTTGGATGATCAGCCATGATCATATTGAATGGCGATGCAGGCTCGAAGGGCCGAATGGCCTACTCCTGCACCTAATTTCTATGTTTCTATGTGCAGGCAGATAATTAGTCCTGGCATCATGTTTGGCACAGACAATGTGGGCAAAAGGGCCTTATCTGGTAAAAAAAACGATACAAAGTGCTGGAGTAACTTGGCAGGTTTGGGCAGCATCCCTGGAGAAGGTGACAAATCAGGGTGGCACCCTTTTTCCTTGTTACTGTGATGTACTGTTCTATGTGATCTTTGCAATGTTGCTCACGGATGCTGATGGGATTCCCTTTGTCCACCTCAGATGTATCAGTCCAGTCCTGGTGGCCAATCTTCATGCAGCAGTGAGCCATCGCCACTTGGCAGCACCAACAACAATGACAGTGGAGTAGAAATGAACATCAACAGTGGAGGTAGCCTGGGAGATTTGACCGCATTAGATGATTCCCCAATTGTGGACTCCACCGTTTCCTCCGGAACTTCAGCAATCGGCCTTCAGATGAGAAAGCACATGACAGCCTCCCAAAGACTTGAGCAACTAAAGAAAGAAAAATTGAAGCAGGTCAGAGATATTCCTTCATGGGCAAACCCAGTGCCATCAGTCAAAATCACCAAGCTTCCTCTCATCCCCTTGAATGGTAAGTTGAGTTCCTGGTCTTGGCTGGGCAGTAGAAACTTAAGCACTATTTAAAATAAAAGGACTAATATTCCATTTAAATGGGGAAAATAAGCTTTTGTACAGTTAGACCATTCATCCCAGCTCGTGAATGTCCTCATTCTATATTGTCAAATCTATTTCCACGTCCTAAAGATCCTTTCGCCCTCATGAACTTTTCTAGTTTCAGGTTTGAACTAGCAGTTCAGTGCTGAACTACCATCTACCCCTTTGTTGACCCTCGGACTATCCTTGATCGGCTACTCCTAGTTGGCTTTACCTTGCACTAAACATTATTCCATTCGCATGTATCTACGCACTGTAAATGGTTCGATTGTAATCATGTATTGTCTTTCAGCTGACTGGATAGCAGGCAACAAAAACTTTTCACTGTACCTCAGTGTACATGACAATACACTAAACGGAATTAAAACTAAACTGAATTAGAGGTTTACTGAGCAGAAACAGTGTGCAAACAGGCCCTTCAGCCCAACTTGCCCATGCCGATCAACAGGTGCCTTCTACACAAGTCCCACCATAACCAAACCAAAGTCCAAAACAATCCAATCCATGTACCTGCATTGGGCAGCAGGGTGGAACAGCGGTAGAGTTGCTGCCTTACAGCGCCAGAGAGCCGGGTTCAATTCCGACAGTGGATGCCGTCGGCAGGCAGTCTGTACGTTCTCCCCACGACTGCGTGGATTTTCCCTGGCTGCTCTGGTTCCTTCCCATTGTCCAAAGACGTGCAGGTTTGTAGGTTAATTGACTTTGGTAAAAATTGTAAGTTGTCCCTAGTGTGTAGGATGGTGCCAGAGTATGGGGATCGCTGGTTGGCGTGGACTCGGTGAGCTGAAGGGCCTGTTTCTGCGCTGCATCTCTAACCAAAACTAAACCTGTGCAAATTATGATAAGTAAACATCAAGATTCAACCGAGTTGTATGCAAAACAAAGCATTTCACTGTAGCTAGATACATGTGACAATAAATTATAATTGAGTCCTTGATAATACCTGCTTCAACTACCTCCTCTAGCAAACGTCATGTGTGCATATTTTTTTTTTTCAGGAACTTCACTGGAGAATTCAGGTACTGGTGGTTCTACTGTTGTCTTGCCTAACCCCAGAATAATGGAACTGTCCAACAGTGATATCACAGTGCTGAATCAGCTGAACGATCGCCGGGACAGCACCACCAGCACCAACAGTTCAGCGTACACGTTGAGCCGAAGATCGTCTGGCATCTCCCCTTACTTTTCCAGTCGGCGATCCAGCGAGGCTTCTCACATTGGGGGTCGGCTGAATAACATCAGCTCTGCTGACTCTTACGACCCTATCTCCACTGATTTGTCGCGGAGGTCCAGCGAGGTCAGTTACTGCGGAGGCTTGCTCAATCTCACGCCGGTCGAGCAGTACCGGCTGAAGGCTAAGTATGCCGCCGCGACCGGTGGACCTCCGCCAACGCCGCTGCCCAACATGGACCGAATGAAGGCCAGAGCATCTCTCCTGGGCGAGGGCCTCAATTCGATGTTCTCCCCCTTCCCTCCCCCCGCTTCCCAGAGGCGATGCAGTGACGGCGTCCCGCGCGGATACGGGCCCATGGCGCTGCGACCCCACGAAGTGGGCGGCAACGGCGCCCGGCGAGCGAGCGATCCAGTGAGGAGGACGGCGGCCATGGAGCCGATGTCCCTCCCAAGGGTTCAGCGCTTCAACAGCATGAACAGCATGAACCCGCTACCGTTGCCGCCGGCCATGGACAGGCGGCACTTCGGCCTTCAGAACGGCGCCCGCTCCGACGGGAGCCTCCACCGGTGCGCCTACTCCCCACGGCCGCCGAGCATCAGCGAGAACATTGCCATGGAGACGGTGGGGGCGGACATTGAGACCCAGGCCGTCGACGATGACCTCATGCTCCCCGATGATGTGGTGCAGTACATCAACTCTCAGGAAAATCGGCTGGCCCAGGATAGCAACGTACTAGGCTTTGCCGGCCAAATGCAGGGTTTCCAGGACAACGTGAGCATGCAGAGTCAGAATGTGTACGCCCAGCGAGCGATGGCAATGGTGGACGGCAACATGAACCAGTCCGCTTCGATGATGGCCCCGTGCCAGATGAGTCCGGGAAGTCAACCGTGTCAGGGGTCAACTAACATGAATAAGAACAGCATGCCAGTTCAATGGAATGAAGTTAGCTCAGGTACCGTTGATATCATCCCCGACCAGTCCAAGCAGCAGCAGTTCCCGCGATCAAACTTGGCCGTGGTTCAGCAAAAGCAGATGTTCGACCAATACCAGAATCTCAACCCTGCTCAAGCCACCGTGACAATGAACCAGAATGAAATGACTCTGGTGCAGCAGGGTTTATTGCAGAGGAGCGTTGGCATGAATGGACAAAAAGTGAACTATATGCAGCAGCCTCAGCAGATGAGCTTGTGTCAGAATGCTAATCTGCCTCTCAGCCCACCGCAAGCCTACAACCAGCCTAGCCAAGTGCTTAGTCCCAACATGGCAAGCAGGACCCTGGGCCAAACATCGTGCAGCAATATGACTGTGAACAATATGATGGGTTCACCTGCGCAACCTGGTACTCAAGACTTTAAGCAGGTAGCAATGAATCAAACCAAGGACCAAGCCCTCAAAAGCTACATTGCAGCTGAGCAGGTCCATGCACCAATTCATCAGCAGATGGCACCAGCAAATGAGGTATCTATGGCGATGAGTGGGTGCCATGGGAGAAGAGAAGTAGGCCAGGGTATGCATCTTGCAGGCCAGCAGAATTATGTCCAGGCTGGCCGAGCTCCCGACTGTGCCACCTTTGCGGCTCATGGCGTCTTAAGCCAAGCTAATTCCCACGTCAGCCCGAGTCAGCAGAACTTCAGCCAACAGGGACAGAATGTCATGAATTCTGTTGGGCACAACTTAAGCCGTGGAATGATGCAGCCCCATCCAGCGCAGAGGCCAAATCCATCAGCCAGACCGCATGGTTTGATTAATTCTTTGAACATGCAACCACAGGGTTATTTGCAAAGACCACTTCAAATGAATGGGATGGGCCCCAGTCGTGGGCACTCTGAAGTAAGCCAAAGGCAACCTAATAACAATCAACTGCCCATGCAGTCACAGCAGTGTAATAATGATGGTCCAAACAGCAACCTGATGTTTTATTCTGGTCAAATCCACATGTACGAACAAAATGGCAACTTCAGTGGACAAATGGACTGCGCTGTTCAGCAGCAACAGCACATGTCAAATGTCAAAGCTGCAACCATGTCTTCACCGGGCACCAACCAGGTATCAAGTACTGTAAACTCTCATAGTCTAGACCAAGCGCAGATAGATTTTGATGCTATTATGGATGATGGTGACCATTCCAGCCTGATGTCGGGTGCCCTCAGCCCCGGCCTTCTGCAGAACCTCTCCCACAATTCCTCCCGTCTCACCACCCCCCGGAATTCTCTGACTCTGCAGCCCATTCCAGCCGGATTGACTAATATGGCAATAGGAGACATGAGCTCTATGTTGACTACTTTGGCCGAGGAAAATAAATTTCTTAATATGATGTCTTAAGCGTTCAAGAACAGGAATGAACATTGTGGAATTTCCAAATCCAGTCAACTTCAAAGCAAAAATGTCTACAACAGATTCTTTTGAAACATTAACATTCCTAAGGAAAGCAATGTTTTTTTTAAATAGACTTTGTATTTTAATGTATAAATAAAAACCTTTATTCTGCAATGTACGTTCTGCAAGGGAATCTGGACATTTTACAAAGGCTTATATATTTGTGAATAGGGATTTTCTGCTGTGATTTGATGAGATAGCCAATCCACTGATATGTTACATCAAGAGATGTGTTATTTGAACTGGGATTCTTGGCTTGTTTTAATTTTGTGGTAAAGCACTGATAATGTACACTAGACCAAACAGACAAGGGCACAAACCAAAATTGCCCATTTCTTTCCTGTAAATAGTAGATGTGTGCTTCCTTGTATTTCATTAATGTGAACACTTAAAGCGTGCCATCAGATTGATTCAGCGTCACTGAAAATTGTTCCAGGTCGGCTGAGGTAAAGAACAATAGGTACATTGACAAGTGCCATCAAAGCCATATTGTATACCACTTCCTTCTCAGAGATTAGCTCTTAATATTCTGCATTGGGCCAAAGTGTCATTATAAAATCCCAGACTGAATAGTTTGTGAAACCTGATCGTTGTAAATGATACAGCATCGAAGAGCTAAGAATGCCCATATTATAGCATCAAGAAGTGCCTTACTATGTCATGTTATTTTTGAATAGTGAAGGCATCCTTTCAGTTTCAGCCATTTTGGGAACATTTTCCAGCAATTTGCTTGTAATATGGCAGTGCTATTGGTCCAATAGTAGTTAACATGCAGTGGTTTAATGAAAATAGTTTCTTTATGTGTGAGGATTATTGTGAAAGATATGCAACGTCTTTTCAATATATATGAACGGAAATGTGTTCTTTGTCGTGCGTTCTTAGTGCATAAAGCATCTCATGTAAAGAAATTTCAAACATTGGACAACTATTCCAGTCTGTAAATACACGTTAAAACTGTGTTTTGAATAAGAGCGCCAAGCTATTTTTGATCAACATTATAGCCAGGACATTCCCTGTAACCAATTGCTTTCAAAACATGGAATAGATCCAGCGATCAAAATGTATATACACTTTTTGTACAATAACAAACTTTTCTTTAATAAAAACAATGTTGAATGTACACCATTTTACTTCTTAAAAAACTTTGTAAAGTGTGGAGAGGGTATTGTTTGCTGAACAAGCAAAATGGTCAATATTTGAGTAAAATAGTTCAATGAGAGTTTCCACCTCACTGCAATTGATGGGTCTCTGCATCAATGGGTTTCTGGTTGATAAGGGTGCACAGTGGTGCAGCTGGTAGAGCTGCTGCCACACAGCACCAAATGTGCACACTCATTCTGACCTCCAGAGCTGTTTATGTGGAGTTAGAACGTTCTCCCTGTGACCGCATGGATTTCCTCCAGGTGCTCCGGTTTACTCTCACATCCCATGCGAGTTAGTAGGTTAATGTCTTTGATAAATTGCCCCGAGTGTGTCGGGAGTGGGTGTGAATAACAAAGAATAACAAAGAACGAGTGTGAATAGTCGGCCTGGACTCGGTGGGACGAAGGGCTTGTTTCCATGCTGTATCTTTCAATTAACCAATTATACCTTTTTTAGACAGAATTTTATATAGATGAGGGTTTCAGTAGAGCAGCTCCCTAAAAGGAAATGCTTTCAAAGGTGTATGTAGATGGGAGATGGGGGGGGGGGGTTAACTTAAGATTATTAATAATTAATGGAATCAGAGTAGCTAGTAGAGCTACTGTATCACCATATAACCATATAACCATATAACAATTACAGCACGGAAACAGTGCCAGAGACCTGGGTTTATTTCTGCCCTCGGGTGTTATCTATGTGGAGTTAGCATGTTCTCTCTGTGACTACCTGGGTTTCCTCCTACATCCCAAAAGACGTGCAAATTGGTGGATTAATTGTTCAATTGTTGCTAGTGTGTCGGTGAGCGGTTGAAACTGGACGGAATTGACGAGAATGTGCAAAGAATAATGAAACATGAGAGGATTAGTGTAAATGGGTGTTTGAAGGTTGGTGCAGCCTCAGTGGGCCAAAGGCCTTGTTTCCTTACTCTATCTCACTGTGGCTCGATGATTCTAACAAATGCCACTTCTTTAAAAGTCTATCCAATTAGTGCTTATTCTCTGTCCTTTCCCATTACTTTGCTCATTATTCCTGTAATTTCATAGAGAAGATTAGAATTGATTGAGACAGGAGTAATAAAAACACGAACTTCCAATTAGTGGATAGTTCAAGAACAAGGAAGACAAGGTTTCCAGGTGTTGGGCAAATATGAGGAAGATGTGAGGAAAATCTTTCTTTATGGAGAGAATGGCTATGAGATCTGCATGTAATGATGGTGTAACAATCAATTTGGATTTGTGAAGGGAATGGACTCATACTCGATGAAGAAAGAGTGGGAGGATAAGACATTAGATTGCTCTGCAGAAATTTGATATGGACGCCTCGTTGCCTATATAGAGAGGGACATCACTCCAAGGGAGGCAACGTCTGGAGGTCCATAGCAGCCTGGGGCTTGCCTGGATCGGGCACCGCACATATCAACTGGAGCGCGGATTGGATTTTAAAAATGACGTCAAAACATGTTGTCTCTTACATGCGGGCTGAGTGAACTATTTCTGTACTCTTGCTAGTGGAGGCTGTGGTTAGGTATGGGAATACTGCACTGGACTCTATTTAAGAAAGGAATTTCACTGTACATTTGCACATGTGACAGTGAAAGCACCATTGAATAATGGGCTGAATGGCATCACATGTCATTGAGATTTGTGATTTATCAAACTCTGATCTAAGAATCAGCACAGGATCTTCCTGCAGTCTTCGAGGCTGTGTGTTCTAGAATTTAGCAGGTGGTTGCATTAAAATATGTTTCCTACTGGCTCATGTTGTTTATTTGCCAATTAAACTGCATCTTTTGATTATTGACCCTTACACCACAGGTAAATGTTTCTCCTTATTTATTCTGTCAAAACCATTCATTATCCTGGACACCTCCCTTGCATGTTTGGTTTTCCTTGCTGCACAAAGGAGAATAACTGATGACTTCCATCTTTGGCACTATTCTAACAAAATTCCTCCCTGTTCTCTCCAAGATGTTGATGTGATCTTGGTGGCAACACTCTAGCTGGAACCTAACCAACATTTCATAAAGAGGTTGCACAGTGGCGCAGTGGTAGAGTTGCTGCCTTACAGCGCCAGAGACCTGGACTCGATCCTGATTACGGGTGCTGTCTGTATGAAATTTGTACATTCTGTGACCACGCAGGTTTTCTCCAGGTGCTCGAGCTTCCACCCACACTCAAAAGGTGTTTGTAGGCTAATTGGCTTCTGTAAATTGTAAATTGTCCCTCGTGTGTAGGATTGTGCTAATGGTCGGCGTGGACTCAGTGGGCCGAAGGAACTTGTTTCCACGCTGTATATCTAAAGTCAAAAGTAAAGTATAACTACGGAATTGACCCTCTCAAGTTCCTCTTCTTATTTTTTATAATATTAATATTTGTGATTCTGAAAAAAACTGTCCTCTACAATTGCTCAACTGCCATGTTAGGGCAGAATTAAAAAAAACTAATTTGCAAGTTCCGAGAAACCCATCTGGTAACATCACTCTCCATTATTGAAGAATATTGTACCCTTGAGTCTCTGGGGAGAAGGAATGGGTGACGTTTTGGGTCGGGACCCTTCAAACTGAAGAAGGGGTCTCGACCCGAAACGTCACCTATTCCTTCTCAGTCTGATGATGTGTTTCGACCCAAAACATCACCAATTCCTTTTCTCCAGAGATGCTGCCTGTCCCGTTGAGTTATGCCCCTGTCCCACTTAGGAAACCTGAACGGATATCTTTGGAGACTTTTTGCCCCACCCAAGGTTTCCGTGCGGTTCCCGGAGGTTGCAGGTGGTTGCCGGAGGTTGCAGGTAGTGGAAGCAGGTAGGGAGACTGACAAAAACCTCCGGGAACCGCACAGAAACCTTGGGTGGGGCGCAAATTCTCCGTTCAGGTTTCCTAAGTGGGACAGGGGCATTACTCCAGCTTTTTTGTGTCTTTCTTTGGTTGAAACCAGTTCCTTCCTACACATTGTACCCTTTGTAATCCATCCCTGTTGCAAATTACAAAGCTCAAAATCCTAATCTTGACCTGACCTTTATAATTTAATTTTGGTGGTTAGGTTATGGTTGTTAACATCAATATTTATTTCCTGTCCCTTATTGGCATTGGTGAGCCATCTTAGTGAATGCTACAATGTTTATGGTGGTAAAGTTCCTCAGTGCTGGTAAATAAAGAACTCCAAGATTAGACCTAGCAAAAATGAAGAAACACCGATTATATATTAATATCAGGATAGTAAATGACTTGGAGGTGAATCTGCTGGTCATATTCCAATCTATAGCCGACGGTGGTAGAGTTTTAAAAAATCCTTTTAAAGTTATGGAGTCATACAGCGTGGAAACAGGCCTTTTGGCAGAACTTGCCCACACTGACCAACATGTCCCATCTACTCTAGTCCCACATGCCTGCGTTTGAACTATATCTCTCCAAACCTGTCCTATCTATGTATCCCTGTCCCATTTCCATTCCGAATCCTATCTGTCCTGGGCCTCCTCCATGGCCAGAGCGAGTCCCACCGCAAATTGGAGGAGCAGCAGCTCATATTTCGCTTGGGTAGTTTACACCCCAACGGTATGAACATTGACCTCCAATTTCAGGTAGTCCTTGCTTTCTCCCTCCTTCCCCTCCCCTTCCCAGCTCTCCCACAGCCCACTGTCTCAGCCTCTTCCTTTCTTTTTCGTGCCCCCTCCCCCCTCCCCCGACATCAATCTGAATAAGGGTCTCGATCCGAAACGTCACCTATTCCTTCTCTCCATATATGCTGCCTCACCCACTGAGTTTCTCCAGCATTTTTGTCTACCTATTGTTTTTTAAATGTTGCCTCAACTACCTGCTCTGGCAGCTCGTTCCATTCACCCAACGCCATCCTTTGTGTGAAAAAGGCGCCCCTCAGATTCCTATTAAATCTTTCCTCGTTCACCTTAAACCAATGTCCACTGTTTCTCGATTCCCCTACTCTGGGTAAGAGACTGCGTCTGCCTGACCTATTCCCAACTTAAACACAATTCGCTACGTGATGCCATCTGGGTATCTGGGAAATTGAGTTAGCCTTGGTGAAGAAAAATGTGTAGAATGCACACAGAGCACGGATAGTGATCTTCTAGATGCCAGTAAGATACTAATCAAGCAGTGTTTTGAGTATTGAAGATAGACACACAGTGCTGGAGTAACTCCGCAGTTAACTCTAGCACTTTGTGTCTATCTTTGGTATAAACCAGCATCTGCAGTTCCTTCCTATACAGCTTCAAGGTTTCAAAGTCAGTTGATTGTTACATGTACCAATTAAGGTACAGTGAAATTTGAGTTACCATACAGCCATACTAAGTGAAAAGCAACAAGACACACACCCACATAGAAGTTAACATAAACATCCATCACAGTGGATTCCACATTCCTCACTGTGGTGGAAGGCAACCTTCTTCCTCTTGTTCTTGAGTACTGTTAGACTGCACTCATTGTACCTTATGTCTAAGGTGTTCGTTTGTGTTACTCCCATGTACATGTAGAATTTCCACAAGAACAATGAAGTTCAAACGTCACCTAACAATGCAGTAAAATAAGCTTCAAGTTTTAAAAAAAAACCCAATGTCTAGATTTAATGAGGTGACTTTTCCTCCTTGGGTACTATCAGCCATACAAGTGTAAATTATGTCCAGAATTGCACTTTTTCTGATAAACCTTTTGGTTCCCCGCATTTCTATTCAATTTATTTAAAAGTTGGCATGAATCATTGCAACCCGGCAACATGCTAATTTTTATTTTTTTATTTGCTTTTAAATATACTTTTGGAGATAGTTAAATGTGATAGCATGGTAAAGTCTGATTAAAATATACACTTAAAATTACCGTCAACAACATGTGTTTAATTCTAATTTAATGGAAATTGCATAATTATACAAGTTTATTTTATCCAAAGTGGATTATAGTAGTTAGTTCAGTAGTAAACAATGTTATTCAAAGCCTTTTAAAACATATCTATTAGTGCCTTTGCATCCGAAAGATCCCGTTTAACTTTTGTACCCCAGGCAAATGTATGCAATAAGCAGAAACTCCCAGTGGTAATGCATTAAGCCTGAAGGCTTGGGCAGCTTTTTGGGCAAGGCTGTCCTCCATTATAATGGATGTAAATACAGTATCAAAAAAGTTGAAATATAATTTGCACCTAAAATTCAGCAATATTTTGTGTCTTTTACATGGATATTGATCAGCTGATGCCTAATAAGGACCCATGCCATAGGAACCAGGATGGTGGAGCAGCAGTAGAGTTGCTGCCTTACATCGCTTGCAGTGCCGAAGATCCGGGTTTGATCCTGATTACGGGTGCTGTCTGTATGGAGTATACACGTTCTCCCTTTGACAGCACGGATTTTCTCCAAGATGTTTGGTTTCTTCCCACACTCCAAAGATGTACGGGTTAGTAGGTTAATTGGCTTGGTATAAGTGTTAATTAGGGTGGCCACGGTGGCGCAGTGGTAGAGTTGCTGCCTTACTGCGCTTGCAACGGCAGAGACCCGGGTTCAATCCCGACTACGGGTGCTGTCTATACGTAGTTTGTACGTTCTCCCCGTGACCGTGTGGGTTTACTCCGAGAACTTCGGTTTCCTCCCATCTCCAAAGACGTACAGGTTTGTAGGTTAATTGGCTTGGTGTATGTGTTATTGTCCCTAGTGTGTGTAGGATAGTATTAGTGTGCGGGGATTGCTGGTCGGTGCAGACTTGATGGACTGAAGGGCCTATTACCATGCTGTATCTCTAAACTAATCTAAAGCTATAGGGAGAGGTTGGGCAGGCTAGGACTGAAGTATGGTTTGAAGAAGGGTCTCAACCCGAAACGTCACCCATTCCTTCTCTCCAGAGATGCTGCCTGTCCCGCTGAGTTGCTCCAGCTTTTTGTGTCTATCTTTGGTTTAAACCAGCATCTGCAGTTCCTTCCTAGAGGCTGGGACTGTATTCTATGGAGTGCAGGAGGATGAAAGCTGATCTTATAGAGGTGTTCAAAATCATGAGGGTAATAAATAGGTAGATGCACACAGTTTTTTTACCCAGTGTAGGGGAATCAAGGCTAGAGGTTTAAGGTGAGATTGGCTCGATTGTAATCATGTATTGTCTTTCCACTGACTGTATAGCACATAACAATAGCTTTTCACTGTACTTCGGGACACATGACAATAGTTAAACTGAACTGAACTGAACTAAAGAGGAATCAGAGCTGCAACTTTTAACATAGAGACTTTTAACATGGTGGGGTATATAGAAACATAGAAACATAGAAATTAGGTGCAGGAGTAGGCCATTCAGCCCTTCGAGCCTGCACCGCCATTCAATATGATCATGGCTGATCAACTCAGTATCCCGTACCTGCCTTCTCTCCATACCCCCTGATCCCCTTAGCCACAAGGACCACATCTAACTCCCTCTTAAATATAGCCAATGAACTGGCCTCAACTACCCTCTGTGGCAGAGAGTTCCAGAGATTCACCACTCTCTGTGTGAAAAAAGTTCTTCTCATCTCGGTTTTAAAGGATTTCCCCCTTATCCTAAAGCTGTGACCCCTTTGTCTGGACTTCCCCAACATCGGGAACAATCTTCCTGCATCTAGCCTGTCCAACATGGTAAGAATATAGAATGAGTTGCCAGAGGAGGTAGTTCAGGTAGAAACAATAACAATATTTAAAAGACAATTGGGCAGGTACATGGATAGGAAAGGTTTTGAGGGATCTGGGCAGGTGGGACTAGCGTGGATGGGACACCTTGTTGGCATGGGTAAGTTGGGCCAAAGTGGCATTTTTCCATGCTTTATAATATGATTGAGCCAATGCAATAAAATGGAGCTCCGGGCAAATGTTTCAAAACAAGACTTGACGTTGGAATAAATAAACAAATTAAATATCTGATTGCAAAGCCTGGTCAGTCCTAGAAATGGAATGCATGAAGAACTTAAGAAACGAGGTTGGCCATTTAATGTTGAAATGTGGAATTATTTCTTACCACCATGAATGGAAGTGATGGTATTGGTCCAAATAGTGAGGGTATTGATTCAAGTAACAACCAAAGAGCCCAAAAGGACAAGATATAGGAGCAGAATTAGGCCATTCGGCCCATCAAGTCCACGTTATTTAATCATGGCTGATCAAGCTTTCCCTCTCAACCGCATTCTCCTGCCTTCTCCCCAAATCTCCGCCTTAAAAATATCCATTGACGTGGCCTCCGCACCCTTCTGTGGCAATGAATTCCACAGATTCACCACCCTCTGGCGAAATAAATTCCTCCTCTTCTAGGTATGTCCTTTTATTCTGTGTCAATGGCCTCTGGCCCGAGACTACTCCACTGGTGGGAACATCTTCTCCACATCAACTCTATCCAAGTCTTTCACTATTCGGTAAATGAAGGTCCACCGTCATCCTTCTAAACTCCAGCGAGTACAGGCCCTGTGCCGTTAAACGCTCAGAATAGGTTAACCCACTCATTCCTGGGATTATTCTTGTAAACCTCCTCTGGATCCTCTCCAATGCCAGCACATCCTTCCTCTAATATGAGGCCCAAAACAGCTCACAATACTGCAAATGCTGTCTGACCAGTGTTTTATAAAACCTTAGCATTACATCCCTGTTTTTATATTCTAGTCCTACCGAACTAACCTTCTTGGTAAGGGATGAAAATATAAAGGAATTGCATGAACATAGTGAGGATGACATTGTAGCAGCCGATTCGGAGGCTCTGGGCCGCTGAGAGCTCCCAATTGGGCCCCGCGCCTATGGGGGCCCCGCGCTGGAGTAATGTACTCTCGGCTCAGGTAGATCTACCCCGGGTGGAGGGGGGAGAGAGGTGTGGAAAGAGAGTAAAGGGGTGGAGGAGGAAGCAAGGGGTAGACGGGGAGGGGGGTGTGAGGGGGAATGGAGAAGGAGGAGATGGGGAGGTGGGTCATTCCCTCAGTCTCGGGACAACGCTCCAGCCCCTCCAGTCGCCGTGCTTCACGCACACAGCCCCAGCTCCACTCCTCTCTCTTCCCGGGATGACGCAGCGAACAATAGAGGGCCGGGCCACTGATAGTAGCCAGTGCCTCCCCAGCCATTGACCTCACCACACGTCACTGTATTAGCAGCAAGCATTGGAATATCTTCAGAACGTAGCACAAATTGTCAGTATACGCTGATATGTAACATTGTTGCAACACAGATAACTGCAGAACATATTGGAAGCACTGAGCAAGTTGAGCAAGATCTGGGGAAGGAGAAAACGTTAATATTTTAGGTCAAATGCCTTCTCATATTGAGTTCATATTGCCTAATTTTTAATTTTGAAAATCACGATTCTAATTTGTAACTTGGAGACAATCTATTTCCCTCTTTCCTCCTTATTAAAGGGATTGAATTAGAATAATTAGGAAAAATCAGGCCTGCATTCCCTGTTGCTTGTAAATTGAGGTATTGAGAGAGAGAGAGTTTACTCTGTTGAAAGTGGACACAAAATGCCGGAGTGACTCAGTGGGACTGGCAACATCTCTGGAGAGAAGGAATAGGTGACGTTTCTGGTTGTTTCAGACCCTTCTTCTCGACATGAAACGTCACCCATTCCTTCTCTCCAGAGATGCTGCCTGTCCCACTGAGTTACTCCAGCATTTTGTGTCTATCTTCGGTTTAAACCAGCATCTGCAGTTTCTTCCTACACATTTACTCTGGTGAAAGACCATCATCAGGTCATCATCTAGATGTGTAGATGGTAGATGGGACTAGGGGAGAATAAGTGTTCGGCACGGACTAGAAGGGCCGAGATGGCTTGTTTCTGTGCTGTAATTGTTATATGGTTATATGGTTATATTATATAGTCTCAAACCGGGAACGCCAGCTCTTTCTCTTCCCACAGATGCGGCCTGACCAGTATTTATATTTTTATTTCAGATTTACAGCATCTGCAGATTATTTTTTCATTTGCTGTTTCACTCTCCCCAGAGTTCCCTAAACCAATGAATATTTCCAGCATTTTTTCTTTTTATTTTACGTTTCCGGCACTTACAGGATTTAAAAAACAGCATCTCATATTCCACGACCATGAGGGTAGCTTCCAACCTAATTGAATTGTCAATTTGAGGTAATTAACCCACAAGAAGCCTCCCCCACCCCCCTTTTCCCCCCTCCTCCTCTCTACCCTGTGCCCCACCTCAATTCACTCAAATTTCTCCCTTTCAGATTCAGATTCAGATTCAGATTCAGATTCAATTTTAATTGTCATTGTCAGTGTACAGTACAGAGACAACGAAATGCATTTAGCATCTCCCTTGAAGAGCGACATAGCAAACGATTTGAATAAAAAATAAATAATAAGTGTCCCAGTCACCCCAGTAGAGTGACACCGCCGGAAAGATGTTCCTCGCCTCCGGCAACTTGCTATTTTTCCCATTCCTCCCCCAACCACCTGATCTGGCTTCACAATTTGAACCTCTTCTATGCTTATCTCACACTTGTTGTCTTCTCATCTCTCGTCTTTGTCCAACTATCTGCCTTTAAAGGTGGCACGGCAGCACAGCGGTATAGTTGCTGCCTTAGAGCACCTGAGACCCGGGTTCAACCCTGGCTTCAGGTGCGTGTCTGTACGTGGTGTGTACGCTCTCCCTGTGACCGCATGAGTTTTCTCCAAGAACTTCGGTTTCCTCTCACACTCCAAAGACGAACAGGTTTGTAGGTCAATTGGCTTGGTATTATTTTCCCTAGTGTAGGATAGTGTTAGTGTGCGGGGATTGCTGTTTGGCACTGACTCGATGGGCCGAAGGACTTGTTGCTGTGTGCTGTATCTCTAAACTAAATTAAAAACCTCCTTCACCTGTATCCAGGGAAATCCTTTAAAACCGAGATGAGAAGAACTTTTTTCACACAGAGAGTGGTGAATCTCTGGAACTCTCTGCCACAGAGGGTAGTTGAGGCCAGTTCATTGGCTATATTTAAGAGGGAGTTAGATGTGGCCCTTGTGGCTAAGGGGATCAGGGGGTATGGAGAGAAGGCAGGTACGGGATACTGAGTTGGATGATCAGCCATGATCATATTGAATGGCGGTGCAGGCTCGAAGGGCTGAATGGCCTACTCCTGCCACCTAATTTCTATGTTTCTATGTTTCTATTTGGAAAACCTTGAGCAAGTTTGGGCCCCATATCAGTGGAAGGATGTGCTGGCTCTGGAGAGGGTACAGAGGATGTTTACAAGAATGATTCCAGTTCAATTCAATTCAATTCAATTCAACTCAATTCAATTTAATTGTCATTTGGACCCCTTGAGGTCCAAACGAAATGCCGTTTCTGCAGCCATACATTACAAACAAATAGACCCAAGACACAACATAATTTACATTTTACATAAACATCCATCACATCGCTGTGATGGAAGGCCAAAAAAACGTATCTCTCCATTGCACTCTCCCCCCCCCCCCCCCCCCCCATGTCAGAGTCAAAGTCAAAGCCCCCGGCTGGCGATGGTGATTGTCCTGCGGCCATTAAAGCCACGCCGGGTGGTGCGAGGTCGCACACCGGGTCTTGGTGTTAGAGCCCCCGGCGTGCGCTCGCAGAGTCCCGCGGCCATTCCAAGCCGCGCGGGGCGGTGATGTCAGGCCCCGCTCCAGGAGCTCTTCAACCCCGCAACTCGGGCGGGAGAAGTCGCCGTTGCAGGAGCCCTGAAAAGCGGTCTCCCTCCAGGGACCCGCGGGCTCCCGGTGCCGCCGTCCGCCAGACCCGCAGTTGCAGCCTCCGAATCTCTGGAGGTCGGGCCGCAGCAGCAGCAGCGCTCCACCACCGCTCCACCCGCTCCGGACTCGGCCAGCTCCGCGACGAGGTGAGTCGGCACCAGAGTCCCCGGTCTTCTCCTGTTGGAGGCCGCTCCACATTGCAGCCCCAACCGTGCAGGGAGAGATTTAAAAGTTACCCCCTCCCTCCCACCCCACCCCCCCACACACACACCCCAACAAAAAATAACAAAAACTACATAAAAACATAGACAAAAATAATAAAAACGAGGACGGGCTGCAGAGGCCGCTGCTGACGTGAGTCGCGCCGCCTACCGGATACAGGAATGAGTGGGTTAGCATATGATGAGTGCTTGACAGCACTGGGTCTCCACTCGCTGGAGTTTAGAAGGTTAAGGGGGGACCTCATTGAAACTTACAGAATAATAAAAGGCACAGATAGAGTGGACGTGGAAAGGATGTTTCCACTGGTGGGAGAGTCCAGGACCAGAGGTCATAGCTGCAGAATTAAAGGGCGCTCTTTTAGAAAGGAGATGAGGAAGAACTTCATTAGTCAGAGGATAGTTAATCCGTGGAACTTATTGCCACAGAGGGCTGTGGAGGCCACGTCAGTGGATATTCTTAAGGCAGAGATAGACAAATTCTTGATTGGAACCAGGGGCGGAAATTCCGGAGGGTACAGGGGGGGACACGAGGTGGGGGACAATCCCTACCCCATGTTTTGTAATCCGGACGTTATCAGCCGCTGTGTAACGGCTGCATTGGCCCGTTCGCGGGGCCTTTCAGCGCCCAGCGCGGTTTAAAATCAAGCTGCCGCATCGAGGCGATCTAGGCTCTCGATTTTGTAACCCCCGCCGGCCGATGAAAGACCCCGTGAATGGGCCGATTTAAGCCCCACGATTCAGGGCGGACGAAGCTGCTGTTGCTGTTGCCCACGGCCGAAGCCTCGCGTGTATGCACATGTGCAGCCGGCAAGAAATTGTTTCCCCCTGCATGGTTTGACAGCGATTTCCGTGCCTGATTGGAACGGGTGCCATGGGGTATGGGGAGAAGGCAGGAAAATGGGGTTAGAAGGCAGAGATCAGCCATGATTGAATGGCAGTGTAGACTCGATAGGCAGAATGGCCTAATTCTACTCCTGTAACTTGTGAACGTGACACTTCCCAATTTTTGTCCATCCCCCACACCACAATCAGTATAAACAAGGGTCCAAACACAAAACATCACCTATCCATTTTCTATGGAGATGCTGACTGAGTTTCTCCAGTACTTGTCCAGTGTCTCTTTTGTAAATCAGCATCTGCAACTCCTTGTATCTGCAGTGCTTTGTTTTTCAAAAACAAAACATGCCAATTGAAATAAACCATCAGAAATCAGTGCATCATTAAACCCAAGTGAAAAATCCCCACCCAGGAAACATCACATTATGGATGGGGATGGGGGGAGGTGGATGGGCGGTAAATTAATTATTTAGAGATCGAAAGGATAACTCATAGGAAGAAGAATACATATGTCAAGATGGCGGCGGCTCGCGGCAGCGGTCTCTGCAGTCCGTCTCTCTTTTAAAATTTTCATCCTGTTGAATGTATAGTTTGTTTGTAGTTTATATATTGTTTCTAGCTGTGTATATGTGGGGGGTGGGGGGACTTTTAAATCTTTTCCCTGTACGGGGGACCCGACCTTTTCCCTGTCGGGTCTCCATTGTCGTTGGGGCCTAGCACCGTGGAGCGGCCTCCAACCGGAACGACCTGGGGGCTCCAGTCGCGGAGCCTGCGGACTCACCATGGAGCTGGCCGGCTACGGAGTGTGGAGAGCGGTGGTGGCGTGCGGCAGCGACCCAACTTCGGAGCTTCAGAGGCTCCAGCCGCAGGCCCGGTGGACGGTGACATTGGGAGCTCGCGGGTCCCTGGTGGGAGACCGCTTTTTGGAGCTCCCGCAACGGCATCTTCTCCCGCCCGAATTGCGGGGCCTTACATCGCCCGGCGCGGCCTTATCGGCCGCGATACTTGCCATCGCCCGCCGGGGGCTTTAACATCGGGAGAAGAATGGAAAATAGGGGAGAGACAATGACTTTGCCATCCATCACAGTGAGGAAGAGATTCACTGTGATGGATGTTTGTGTAAATTGTGTTAATTGTGTGTCTTGGTTTTTTTTCTTGTTGTCTGACTGCAGATACCAAATTTCGTTTGAACTTCATTTGAGGTTCAAATGACAATAAATGGTATTGTATTGTATTGTATAAATGAAAATTCCAAAAGCATAAATATTCTAACACAGACAATGCAGATAGGAAGATAGACACAAAAAGCTGGAATAACTCAGCAGGCCAGACAGTAACTCTGGAGAATCTCAGACAGCATCTCTGGATCTCAGGCTTGAAGGGCCAAATGGCCTCCTCCTGCACCTATTTTTAAAAGGAATAAATGACGTTTCGGGTCCAGACCCTTCTTCAGAGAGTCAGGTTAAAGGGAAAAGTGAGATATAGAGGGGGATATAGAGAGATATTGACAAATGAGTGAAAGATATGCAAAAATGTAATGATGATAAAGGAAACAGGCCATTGTTAGCAGTGGGTTAGGTGAAAATGAGCTACTGAGATGCCGATAGGAAGAAATGCATGGATGTAAAACACAAAGTAATCATATTATAAAGCAACAAAGTTGGAAAGTTTTGAAAAACAATAAAGAGAATGAGTAGATGTGGTGCAGTCAAACACCATGGGATTTAATTCAATGTGATGCGTTGCAGGCGAAGATTGTGTGCTCAGCATTGTAGGTTACATCAAGCCCAGATTCTTGCATTAATTCCCATCTATATTGTTCACTGTCAATTAAACAGATTAAAAAACAATTAGCTTCAGGTATAGTATTACAGGCCTGGGGCTACATTTGCAAGGTTTTCTGAAGGACAACATTTTTTTTTCTCTAAAAGCCCTGTGAAGTTGTCCACAGAGATTCGATGGAAGAAGAGTGTAACTTGCAATTACAAGGATACGGTATATCGAAACGACCCTGTGACTAAACATATTAGCCACTGTAAGAGGAGCTAATTATTAATTTACTGCTTTTCCCTTCCTCTCTGTAGCGTTGTTGGGGGGTGATCCAGTGCCTAACAAGCAGGTAACTGTTACTCCTCACTCACTAACTCCAGTGAAAATGTGATAGGGAGATCCAGGGGGACAAGATTGTGTCCATTCAGCCCCTCTATCCTGTTCCACCATGCAGTTCAATAATGGATTATTGCATTTTAGCTTCATCCACCTTCCTTGCTTCTGTATCTCTTTGCACCTTGCACAAAGGACAGCCTCGCATACTCAATTATGAATTGTCATCTGATTTCACCTCATCCACTTTTTTGTTGGTGAGAGTTTCGCATTGCCACTTGCAGATGTCATTCTTGAGCAAGATCAGGACATATTCCTCCTTCTACTTTCGTGTCCATCTTCCATGCTTCAAATGTAGACATCGCTGTCATCGTCCGTCCTGAAAAGGACACAAGCTTCCGGCGACCATCAGTGGGAGCCATCACTTGTTGCAATAGATGATAGTGGTAGCAGAATTAGCTCCAGGTACCTCCAGTTTCCAGCCTCGCGGCTGGACGCTTCTACTATTGGGCCATATTCCCCCTGAATCTCACATCAGAGAATATAAATTTTGTCCACCTACCAATTGTTTAATAGTCTATGTTCAATGTTAGGACTGAACACTACTGAGTATGACACCATTCAATGTAGAGACACTGAGAATATATGAAGCGTTTTTGCACAGTTTTGGTTTTGTATACATTTGTCATAGAAACATAGAAACATAGAAATTAGGTGCAGGAGTAGGCCATTCGGACCTTCTAGCCTGCACCGCCATTCAATATGATCATGGCTGATCATCCAACTCAGTATCCCGTACCTGCCTTCTCTCCATACCCCCCCCTGATCCCCTTAGCCACAAGGGCCACATCTAACTCCCTCTTAAATATAGCCAATGAACTGGCCTCAACTACCCTCTGTGGCAGAGAGTTCCAGAGATTCACCACTCTCTGTGTGAAAAAAGTTCTTCTCATCTCGGTTTTAAAGGATTTCCCCTTATCCTTAAGCTGTGACCCCTTGTCCTGGACTTCCCTAACATCGGGATCAATCTTCCTGCATCTAGCCTGTCCAACCCCTTAAGAATTTTGTAAGTTTCTATAAGATCCCCTCTCAATCTTCTAAATTCTAGAGAGTATAAACCAAGTCTATCCAGTCTTTCTTCATAAGACAGTCCTGACATCCCAGGATCAGTCTGGTGAACCGTCTCTGCACTCCTTCTATGGCAATAATGTCCTTCCTCAGATTAGGAGACCAAAACTGTACGCAATACTCCAGGTGTGGTCTCACCAAGACCCTGTACAACTGCAGTAGAACCTCTCAGCCCCTATACTCAAATCCTTTTGCAATGAAAGCTAACATACCATTCGCTTTCTTTACTGCCTGCTGCACCTGCATGCCTACCTTCAATGACTAGTGTACCATGACACCCAGGTCTCGCTGCATCTCCCCCTTTCCCAATCGACCACCATTTAGATAATAGTCTGCTTTCCCGTTTTTGCCACCAAAATGGATAACCTCACATTTATCCACATTATACTGCATCTGCCAAACATTTGCCCACTCACCCAGCCTATCCAAGTCACGTTGCAGTCTCCTAGCATCCTCCTCACAGCTAACACTGCCCCCCAGCTTAGTGTCATCCGCAAACTTGGAGATATTGCCTTCAATTCCCTCATCCAGATCATTAATATATATTGTAAATAGCTGGGGTCCCAGCACTGAGCCTTGCGGTACCCCACTAGTCACTGCCTGCCATTGTGAAAAGGACCCGTTTACTCCTGCTCTTTGCTTCCTGTTTGCCAGCCAGTTCTCTATCCACATCAATACTGAACCCCCAATGCCGTGTGCTTTAAGTTTGTATACTAATCTCTTATGTGGGACCTTGTCGAAAGCCTTCTGGAAGTCCAGTTACACCACATCCACATACCGAATAGAGTTTATTTTTGAGATTTAAAAAAATGCCTACAAAAAAAAGGTTTCTACAATCTACGCTCATATGTTAACTCCTTCAGCAAAGAGGAAAATACAAAGTTTCAAATTTAGTGTGGCACAGCAGCATAGCTGGTAAAGATGCGACCTCACAACGCCAGAGACCCGGCTTCAATCCTGACCTTGTATACTGTCTGTGTGGTGTTTGCGTGTTTTCCCTGTGACCACGTGGGTATCCTCCGGGTGCTCCAGTTTCTTCCCACATCCCAAAGACGTGTGGGTTTGTAAGTCAATTTGCTGCTGTAAATTGCCCCTAACGTGTAGGGATGTGAAAATTGGATAACATAGAACTGGTGTGAATGAATGACGGCTTGGATTCAGTGGGACGAGGGCTGTTTTAATTCTGTTAATGAACCAAAACTGAAGTAGGCAATATGCAGTCCATAAAGACACAAGGAACTGCAGATGCTGGTTTACAAAAATAAAAATACAAAGTGCTGGAGTATCTCTGGAGGGCATGAGTAGGCCAGACTGTTGAGTTACACCAGCATTTTTGTTATATATGGAATTTGACACTGATGGCAAACATTTTATTAAAACTTGCACGGTGAATAAATAGATCCTGATTAACAGCCTTATTTATATGCTGTGCATGGTCACTCAATCATGTTACAACTGTAATACTGTGATACTGAATATTTTGGAAAATTAAGAAACCTGCAGAATTTCTCAATGGCCTCTATTGTCACATGTGCAAATGCACAGTGGAATTATTTTTCTTATGTACAGTCCAGTAAAATATCCCCATACCTAAGTAAATCCTCGATTAGCAAGTGTGCAGAAATAGTCTACTGAGCGCGCATGCAAGAGGCATCAGGTTTTGGCACCATTTTCAATGTCCCGTCCGTGCAGGCCCGATCCAGGCAAGCCGCAGGCTGCTGCTGCCCACCAGCCATCGCCTTCCTTGGATGCGACGTCCCTCTGCTTGCCTGTCCACCTTGGTGCCTCAGGGGCGCCCCCTGCAGCTGATGTTAAGGGCGCAGAAGGCCAGATCCCGGTTCCCTCTCCTAACCGGCCTTGATCTTCGCCTCTCACATCCATCATCATCACCGGCTACATTTTCCAGTCTCCAGTTTTCAGGGGGTGAGCAGGGCCGACTCGGTGGCCTCCCCCCTGTAGACCTTGGATCGACGGGTCTTGCATTTAGCCGGACATACAGCACCAGAGACCCGGGTTCAATCCTGACTATGAGGGCTTGTCTCTGCAGAATTTGTACGTTCTTCCCATGATCTGTGTGGGTTTTATCTGGGATCTCCAGTTTCCTCCCACACTCCTGAGACGTGCAGGTTTGTAGGTTATATGGCTTGGCATAATTGTAAATTGGCCCTAGTGTGTAAGAAAGCGTTAGTGTGCGGGGATCCCTGGTCGGCGCGGACTCAGTGAACCGAAAGGCCTGTTTCCGCACTGTATCTGTAAACTAAACTAAACCAAATGTACAGTCTATGTCAGATGTATAGGTTCTTAACTCGGCTGCACTCTTTAATTTGGAAAAGATCCATCCTGATGTTACTTGCAAATAAACTTCCCTTATTCCTTTAACGTCAGAGGAGTTTAAGATGTAACCATTTATTTACTGAAATACTCAGCAGGTATGACAACATTTGGAGTCAATGACCTGAATCATAAACTCTTGTTTGCAGGAAGGATGATATTACACAATACTGTAGTTACAAAATACTCCATGTAAGAACATGTTGCATCCTTGGTTCTGAGTTGTGTTGAAATACTTTGGTGCAGATGATCACAAAAGTGGCTGACAATGATGAATGACAAAGTTGACACCTTAAGGTCACTGATGCCAAGCAACATGGCAAGTGTTGAAAATGATTTACCTTCCATGTTGCATGTTCAAATATCGTACTAATTAGAAGAGCTGGGGAAGAAGGGGAAGGAATCAATTGTGGTAAACAGCAAGAATGTCGGCATTTATGCATTTCTGAAGCCCTTTATTTACATTTATCTCTCTTTTTTTTTGCTGCCCAGATCTTTCTGTGCTTTTGCCTCAGTACCAGTTTCCTCTCTCTCCCATTGCAGCCACCATTCCTTTCCCTCCCGTGACGGGTTTGTAATCAGTCCATGTCCCCACTAGCAGCGTGAGAGAGAAGCCTTCAGAAGGTTTGAGGATCGTAAAGTGGAGAGGTGGTGGTTAGAGCTTAACTATGGGGAAAGGATTTGCAGTGAAGGTTAGTTCTGGATATTGATGATGGGATGGTGTCAGTATTTGAGGAGTAGGCTTGGTGAAGAAGGAAATGTGATAGTGGTCAAGAATATGTAGATTGGAGGCTTTTATTGTATTGTCCTGTCTGTATGTTCCTCAACATCTGGGAGGTGGTGGTGGGGGAACACACGTTCTAGACTTGGGGAGCACCTTCCTTTCTTTATTTGGGAGTATAACTGGTAGGACACCAACTCACAGAACGTAAAACAGTACAGAAGGGCCTCGACTCAAAACGTCATTTATCTATGTTCTCCAGAGATGCTGGCTGACCTTCTGATTTACTCCAGCACATTATGTCTTTTTTTTTGTAAGCTTGCATCTGCACTTCCTTGTTTCTATGTAGAACAGCACAGCACAGGTACAGGTCCCTATAGCCCATAGTGTCTGTGCCGAACAATGCTACGACCTTGTTGAAACGTACCAAATAGTGAAAGGCCTGGATGGAGTGGATGTGGAGAGGATATTTCCACTAGTGGGAGAGTCTAGGACCAGAGGCCATAGCCTCAAAATAAAAGGATGTACCTTTAATAAGGAGATGAGAGGGAAATTATTTCGTTAGAGGGTGGTGAATCTATGGAAATCATTGCCACAGACAGCTGTGAAGACCAAGTCAATGGATATTTTTTAAGACGGAGATTGACAGATTCTTCATTAGTAAGGGTGTCAGGGGTTATGGGGAGAAGGCAGGAGAGTGGGGTTGCGAGGGAAAGATAGATCAGCCATGATTGAATGGTGGAGTAGACTTGAAGGGCCGAATTGCCTAATTCTGCTCCCAGTAATTATGAACTTATGAACTTAAGAACATAATGCCTAGTTAAACAAATCTGCACTGTCTGCTGTGATCCATATCCCTCCATTCTCTGCATATCCATGTGCCTATTTACAAGCCTCTTAAATGCCACTAGAGTATCTGCTTCCATCACCACCACTACTGGATGCACATTCTAGGCACGCCTCTCTCTGTGTAAAAAAACATGCACTGCACATCTCATTTAAACTTTCTCCCTCTGACCTTAAAGCTACACACTCTTGCCTTTGCCATTTCCACCCTGGGGAAATGTGGCCATTGTGTCAGAGGCAATGAAAGCAAAAACAGCAGACTTTACACAAATCATATAAAGATCAATTATTCCGTTCGTTTATAGTTCTCAGTGATGTTGGTTTACACAGTCGCTGGGCGCCATGCACTCCAATTGTTGGTCGCAGAGGTCTACAAAACCTAACAGATCTGCAGTTGTTGACAGCAGTTGTAAATATATTTCCATTCTCTTCAAAGAAGCATAGGGAGGTTGCTGAAATCCAAAAGAGTAAACTTTGCATGTTAGTGTAGTACATACAAGGACTTGGATGATCTCTGCTGTTGCTGTTGGCAAAAGTATCAAGGTCCACAGAAACTAAAAGTGATTTATGGAAATGTGTCCGATCATTCTTCCTACAGCACTGATGAAAATAATTGTAGCCCAAGAATAATGGTCGGCTTGTGTCATGCAAAGTTCCGAGCCAATGGCTCGCAGATGGCTTTTGTTTTTATTGCCTTTCTCCAAGACCACAGTTGAATCATTTCTATTCTTTTGAGTTTTAGAATAAAAAACCATGGTCAACATGCTCCACTCAGGATTAATTCCACTGCCAGGAAGTTTGGGAACAGATTGAAACTAGTTATTGGTTTGAACCTGACCAGAGAAAATAACTAGCGTTTTCCAAAGGCTCACTAGTTCACAGTGTATCTCAATGTGAAGTACTTTCCATGGAGACAGAAACATCATTTGATCCAAACAAAGGGAGGTTGAACTAAACCTCTTTGATTATTTGATAGTTAATTCTCATTTGGCTGCAAATTTTTGAATCATTGATCTTGTTTGAAGTTTCAATGTTAATCGGGGGGGGGGTCTTATAGAAACACATACAATTATAAAAGGACTGGACAAGCTAGATGCAGGAAGAATGTTCGCAATGTTGGGTGAGTCCAGAACCAGGGGCCACAGTCTTAGATTAAAGGGGAGGTCATTTAAGACTGAGGTGAGAAAAAACTTTTTCACCCAGAGAGTTGTGAATTTGTGGAATTCCCTGCCACAGAGGGCAGTGGAGGCCGAGTCACTGGATGTATTTAAGAGAGAGTTAGATAGAGCTCTAGGGGCTAGTGGAGTCAAGGGAAATGGAGAGAAGGCAGGCACGGGTTATTGATAGGGGATAATCAGCCATGACCACAATGAATGGCGGTGCTGGCTCGAAGGGCCGAATGGCCTCCTCCTGCACCTATTTTCTGTTTTCTATGTCTATGTATGCAATATTTCCAAATTTGTGCCTGAATTAACTATGAACTATGGACTGTCTTTGGTTGCACTAAGGAATTCAGGATTTTTTTTTTTTTTTTGCACTATTGTTGGGATCATTATCATATTGATTTTTTGTTTATCATCCATTTTCCGTGTGTACTGTGTTTACAGGCCTGTGTTGGTGCAAGTAAGAAATTCATTGTTCCCTTGTTGGTACATTCGTAACTCATCACGCTTTTGACCTTTGAATGATGACCTCAAAATTGAGTTAGACAAAATCCAATTGCATAAAATGTGTATGCACAAATAACACGTAAACAGGAAATTCGAGTCTCCTTCTTGTCTCATTTCGTCCCCTTTTATCACAATTTTGTCACCCTTTTGTCTCCTTTGTATCTCTCGCTTTGTCCACCCATATGCTGATCCAAAAGCCCCTCACCTGCATCCAACTATCACTTGCCCAGATTTTGTCCCATCCCTACTTCTTTCCCAGCTTCCACCACCCCTTTACTATAATCAGCCTGAGGAAGGTCCCGACCCAAAACGTGGCCTGTCCATGTCCTTCAGAGATGCTGAATTATCTCTGGATCTGCTGAGTTATTGCAGCACGTGCTCTAAACACGTGATTCAAGACAGGTATTTGGCGAGATTGTACCCGTGTCCTTGTAAAGTCCAGTCAGCTGGGAAACTGAACTAGACACTCCCTCTCACGATCCTCTGTACCACCAATGACATTTCCACATTGGGCTACCAGCATGCAATGGCATCTTCAACAAGCACAGCTCATGTCACTTTCTGCATGACAGAAACTCGATGACAGTGACGAGATTCATAATCTTCATGTTAGTTTGCAGTCCAACAAGTGGTACATCGTGCTGTAAATTGATTTTGCAGAATGCTTTTTATGTATTGCAAAAATACCTCTTATCAATTTATTCAGAGCAAATTTTCTGTTAACTAATCATTACGGCTCATAGACCTCTCGATCGGGGACCTGGTAACCACAATTGGGGACCTGATAATCATTACTGAAGTTCTGAACAACCTGCAGCCAGGCTTCATGCTCTGTGGTCATTGCCTTTGGAAGTTTCATGGGCTGTTATGCCTTTATCCCCCATATCAATTTCCTATCCCTCCTACTCTCTGTCATAATTCCACTTCCCCCCCCCATCCCCCGCCCTCCCGTTAGCTGGTGGCAATGGGAGGTAAGTCCCCATCCGACACTTGGGAGTCATTTAAAGACCAGTTGCTCAAAGTTCAGACAGGACCTTTGAGGAATATAAATCAAGGAGGTGCAAACTCAAGTAGTGATTAGAAGGGTCAAAAAGGGCCATGAAATGGCTTTCGTGAGTCAGATTAAAGAAAGCTTTTTCTACCTTCAATAAAACTAAGAGGGTGCTGTACTGTTCTATGTTTCATGTTTCATGTTCATGGTGAGTGGAAGTTGGAGCTAAAGGACTTATCTGGCCATGCAAAGAAGGCCATGCAACAAGCACTCCTGCACCTATTGTCTATTGTCTATTGTTCTACCCAGTATGATCTGTTCCGGATTTCACTAGGAATACTGAGGATCTGGGAGACCTTTTTCACCCAGAGATTGGCGACTACTTTTGTATTGTTGGAGAGAGTGGTGGAAGTGTAGTCGCTGTATTACGATGACAGGATTACGGTTGATTGTGATATCCTCCCTTTACTTGCTGCTGCATAGTATCGAGATTTCAATTCAGATTTTGGTGTCTTGGCAATGTTTTGATGGACACCCCTGGAACTACATTCAGTTAGGAGACAGCACCTTCAACATAGGAAGAGGTTGTTGAGCTCTGTTGTTGGAATAACTTAACTCACGTACAGTGATTGCAGATTCTGGTTTGCACCGATGTACATTAAATGCCGGGGTGACTCAGCTGGCCAGGCAGCATCTCTGGAGAAAATAAATAGAAAACGTTTCGGGTCAAGATCTTTTTCAGACTGAGAGTCAGGGGAGAGGGAAACTAGAGGTTTGAAAAGGTTTGAAGAAGAAATTACAGCCGGCATTGATGACTCGAGAAAGGTGGAGCCCACAAAGGTCCATTGTTGGCTGCGGAAGAGGTGATAATGAAAGGATACAAACAGCGAAACTAGCAAGATGACTAGGGTGGAGGAGGGACACAGAGAGGGAGGGAATACAAGGTTACTTGAAATTAGAGAAATCAATATTCATACTGCTGGGTTGGAAGAGGTGAAACTCATTAACTTCATCAGAAAATGTTGCCCTATCTTTTAAATGAACCTCTCAGCTGGAGGACCTCATATGGGTTGACGAAAAGTAACCCCAGCTATAGAGTCAGAGAGTAATAGAGTTATTCTGCACAGAAAAGGCCCTTCAACCCAATGTGTTCATGCTGACCAATTTGTCCATCTGAGCTACCCCCATTTACCTGCGTTTGGCCTATATCCCTCTGCACCGTTCCTGTCCAAATATCTTTTAAATGTTGTAATAATACTCACTTTACCACTTCCCTGGCATCTCATTCCACATACCCATCACCTTCTATCTAAAAACTTTAGTACTAAAAGGCAACAGTTCCCCAGACTTACAAGGGCTTAACACTTTTTCAAAATACCCTTCGGAATGTTTCCAAGTCATATTTCATAAATTATCTAATGCCTACTCAGCTTAAGTAGTAAAAATACTTTTTTAATGTAAAGTAATATTATTAAATGAAGAACCTATTTGAGATTTGTAATGAGCCCTCATCTGAGTTTCTCACTCATATTCACTTCCACTAAATTCAACAGAAGAATGCAGTTTAGTTTTTGTCTGAAATCTGATGTGGAATTTTCTGGTTTGTTGTGTAATTAGCCCAAGTTTCAATTCATGTGTTCAATTCAATGCTAAGTTAAGTACCAGTAAGGCTTCTCCGTTTCTTTGCCCACAGATCTAATGTAGAAATCCCTACATTTGTCATCATTATTATTCAGTAATATCAGGGCTCAAACGAGAGCCAATGATGCATTGTGAACCATTCTAAACTGCTGGTACACAAAAATGCTGGAGAAACTCAGCGGGTGCAGCAGCATCTATGGAGAGAAGGATATAGGCAAGGTTTCGGGCCGAAACCCTTCTTCAGATTCTAAACTGCTGGCCTTGGATTTCTAGCATTAATTTGTTGTCACTTACAACATTTGCTCTGAAGTTTTACATGTTACTATAGGAACTTTTAAAACGGAGATTGACAGACTCTATAGTAGGAAGGGTGCCAAAGGTTTACGGGGAATAAGCCGGAGAATGGGGTTGAGTGG